>NC_057813.1:759413477-759713477 GCF_018294505.1 Triticum aestivum | reverse complement strand
CGGCTTTATATAGTGCGCCCGGCGAGGGTTTTTGAACAGTACTTCTCCAATCCCCCTTCTGTCCTCTCCGCCTCCGCCCACCGCGCCCGCTCTCGCCTCCGCCCAACCACCCCTCGTACGCTTCGCCGGCAACAATGGTGATGGAGAAGACGGCGGCTCTGGAGCGCGCGAAGAAGGCGACGGCAACGGGGAAGGCGAAAGGGAGAACGACCAGTCAGGGCGGATCCTCGTCGAGGTCCCGCCTGCCGCATGGCTGGGTCCAAGGAGATTGGATCCGGTCGACCATCACCGAGAAGGATCTCACTGAGATGGCCAACGAGGGTTTGATCCCCAACAGGGCAGCGAGGCTCCCGGGGAACAAGTGGCAACCGCAGCCGGAAGAGGGTGAGTGTGTTCTTCTGGCTACCCACGTCGACCGTGGGTTCTCTCTTCCTCCGAGTGTTTTCTTCCATGGTTTCTTGAATTTCTTTGGGGCGCAACTCCACCACTTCAACCCAAATTCCATCGCCTATCTTGCTGCCTTCGTGTCCATGTGCGAGAACTTCCTGGGCTGCCGACCGTACTGGGGTCTGTTCAAGCACATATTCACTTGTCGTTCTCAGACAGTGAAAAAGGCGAGTCCAGATGACGATAGGACTAAGATTATCCAGATGTGCGGGGGTCTTGGGATTCAGATGAGAAACAAGAGTACTTTTCCAGCCATGACCCTTCCCGAGTCGGTCAGAGGATGGCAGTCGACTTGGTTCTACTGCCAAAATGAGTCGACGCCGGGGCAATCGAGTGGTCTCCCTCCGTTTACCATGGACCGAGCAAACAAGCCCTCTTCTCTGAAGGTGCTCCCTGAGGAGAAAGCCCAAGTGAACATGTTGATGGAGCGCGTAGTCCAGTTAGTTCGGGAAGGAGTGACGGGTATGGACCTTCTGGAGGTCTTCCTTAGGCGGCGCATCCAGCCACTTCAGTATCGAGGCCATTGTATGTGGCTGTACTGTGGAACTGAGGATGAAACTCGGGTCCATCCAGAAGCAGTCGATGACGCCACACTGGAGAGGTGGATGGCCGCGGTCACAGGGAATAAAGACAACCCTCGAGGAGCCAGGAGGATTCCGCCACTCAACCACTCAAGCACTCCAGACAAGGTACGCCCACTTTATCTCCAATTGTAATCTTGCCATACTTATTCTGCTTTCGCTGCAAATTGGTCGATTGACCTTTGTCTTGCTGTCTGTCAGGCCCTCACCGAACTATACTCGATGCCCAATGGAGCGTAGACGCCGACCGAAGAGGAGGAAGGGAGTGGAGGCGAAAGTCAGGATGACTGGGATTCGGATGCTGCTGATGACGATAACGATGATGACTCTGATGGGGAGGAAGAAGAGGAGGAGGAGGAGGAAGTTGCACCACCTCGCTCGGAAAGGCGATCGAAGCTCGTCCATGATCCTGCGACTGAACGTGGCAAGGGGGTCGCGGCCGTCGCGCAGTCGACTAAGCGCCCTCGGACCACTTCTTCGGCGCCGACTGAGAAGGCTCCGAAGCAATCTCGAATGGCGCCATCGAAGCCGACGAAGGTCTTGCTGAAGATGAAGGTGTCGATCCCCACCATATCAGGGTAAAAAAATGCTACTTGAGTCTTCTTGCTCTACATGAGTTTATTTTTAGTCGACTCATGAGTCCACCGACTGATTTTTGGAGTCGCAGTGCTGCTACTTCTGATACCTCGGCCAGGGCTGACGATCATGAGATGGAAGACACTGCCACTTCAAAACCTGGTATGACTCTCGTAATTCTGTCTTTTAGTCAATTGGCTCTTAGTCTCTAATTCTGATTCTTTTCTGTAGCTCCATCCAATGTCGTTATCACCCTTCCTGACGATGACGACGATGAGGAACCACTGAAGCAAAGGAGGAGCAGGAAAGCGTCTGCTGGCAGGGTGACTCAGGACGTGCCAGCACCCGAGACACTGGTCGCGGAGGGGGAGAACACCACTCGGCCCACCGTATCTTTCGCGGTGCCGTTGACGAGTGCTCACCCCGCGTCGTCGAGTGCTGCACAACCTTCACTCTTCTCGACCCACTACGTCCTAGAGGACCAAGCCAGTGCTGCAAAAGAAGCGATACGCCAGGCGGGAGTCATGATGGAGCAGGTGAAGGCCATACGGGAGGCTAGCCAGGCAGCCTACGACGCCAGTTCCGCTCTCCAGAGTAACGTTTAGGTCAGTCGGTCACCGCCTGTTCTGTCAGGATATGATGTCTAAAGATTCTTCTTTTTTGAAATTCTTAGTGATTGTCCTACACCCACTGGGTGTGTCGATTGAAATTCCGAACTAGTGGGGGCACGCTGAGTGCACCCACTGGGTGTAGTCCCCAAGGCTATGGTGGACTGTTGGCAGTCGACCATAGTCTTTATGTCTTGAATTTTTCCTTCATTCGATTAGGTCGAACGAATTTTTAGACCAGTGGGGGCACGCTGAGTGCACCCACTGGGTGTAGTGCCCGAGACTGTGGTCGACTGCTGGCAGTTGACTACAGTCTGAAGAACACTTTCTGTGTTTTTTTGTGTTGGTCGACTGGTCGACTCTATCTCGATAGAACTAGTGGGGGCACGCTGAGTGCACCCACTGGGTGTAGTCCCCGAGACTACGGTCGAATGTTTGTATTCGGCTGTAGTCTTAGAAACGTATGATTTCTCCTTAGTCACTCGCAAGTGAATTATCTTTGACATTTTGTCGATTGGTTCTCCGTAGAAATCCTGCGACCTGGCGGCTTGTTACACCGAGTTGGAGAACAAACATATCCAACTCGAGCTTGATCTGAAGCTGGTCCAGGAGAATTTGGCGAAGGCAAAGGAGGAGGCCAAAGGTATGTTTGGTGAGGCCTCGACGACTGCTTTTGCCCCTCATTTGTTTCAAAGTCTGATCTTGCTGTAACTTTGCAGGCAAAGTGAAGGAGGCCCAGAAGAAGAAAGACCTTGAGCTAGCTGAGATGCAGAAGAAAGCTTTAGAGAAGACCAAGCTCGCAGACGAGAAGTTGGCTTCGGTCACCAGGCTTGAAGAACAAAACACCAATCTGAAAGCTGCTCTTGATATTGCCAATAAGGAAGTGAGTCGACTGAAAAGTGACAAGATTGCCCTGAACGACAAAGCCAGTGAGTTGGTGGGGAAGAAGAAAGATCTGGAGGCTTATCTGGGCGGACTCGCCAAGAAGCTGTTCCTCATGCTCGAAGGTAAACCTTTGCACCAAGCAAGTATTTTTACAGTGATCTTTCCATTTGACTGTTGTCTTGACTCGGTGGTTGTGCTTGCAGAATTTTGCCAAAACTTTGAAGAGGAGACTGGTCGATTGGAACGAAACCTGGACCCCATCAACTCTCCGGTGAATGATGAAGTCGCCATGAACGTGTTCCGGCTCGAGTCTCGTGTTGCTATTGTCATTGATTATCTCGCAAGGCTGAAGGTCGCCACTTCCCGCATTGACACTACGCTCTGGCCCAGGGAGACGCTCCAGAACGACCTCGAGTCTCTGATGACTCGACTAAATACAGTCCCTGGTCGAGTGCAGGAGTGGAAGAAGTCTTCTGCCAGGTGCGGTGCAGATGTCGCTCTGTGTCTGGCCCGAGTCCATTGCAAGGATGCACGAGAGGACAAGCTGGCGGCTCTTCGGGTGGCTAACACCAAGAAGCATGATTTCCGGTCTTTCATGGAGACTTTCATCACCGCTGCCACACGGATCGCGGATGGAATCGACCTTGATGAGTTTGTTGCACCTTCCAACCCTCCACAGGAGGGGTAAAAAACTTCTTGAGCTCGACACTTTTAAATTTGCCTCGGTATGCCGAGTGATTTTGTAACCGACAAACCTTAACAGGCCTAGCGCCTGAGCACTTTCGGTTCCGTTAGGTATCTATCCAAACTTGGATTCGACGTTTGAATATGCTTGCATTTGGCTTGAGATGTCTTTTGCAGGTTAAAGCGAGGTGCTCATTGCAATCGACTTGTTCCCCAGTTCACTTAGGCAGGCACTGGGCTGCGGCTAAGCCTCCGAGTGGGAGGCGTGCTCTCCACTCGGTAGGATTTTCAAAACTTAGGCGAGCACTGGGCTGCAGCTAAGCCCCCGAGTGGGAGGTCTGCTCTCCACTCGGTAGGATTTTTATAACTTAGGCGAGCACTGGGCTGCAGCTAAGCCCCCGAGTGGGAGGTCTGCTCTCCACTCGGTAGGATTTTTATAACTTAGGCGAGCACTGGGCTGCAGCTAAGCCCCCAAGTGGGAGGTCTGCTCTCCACTCGGTAGGATTTTTATAACTTAGGCGAGCATTGGGATGCAGCTAAGCCCCCGTGTGGGAGGTCTGCTCTCCACTCGGTAGGATTTTTATAACTTAGGTGAGCACTGGGCTGCAACTAAGCCCCCGAGTGGGAGGTCTGCTCTCCACTCGGTAGGATTTTTACAACTTAGGCGAGCACTGGGCTGCAGCTAAGCCCCCGAGTGGGAGGTCTGCTCTCCACTCGGTAGGATTTTCCTGTTGTACTTGTGGCGTAGCTCGAAGGAGAGGGTCGCAGTCGACCTGTACCTCGTCTTCCTTGCTACCGCACGTTGTATTTGTGGCGTAGCTCGGAGGAGAGGGTCGCAGTCGACCTGCACCTCGTCTTCCTTGCTACCGCACGTTGTACTTGTGGCGTAGCTCGGAGGAGAGGGTTGCAGTCGACCTGTACCTCGTCCTCTTTGGGACCGCACATTGAATTTGAAACTTAGGCGAGTACTTGGACTGCAGCTAAGCCCCCAAGTGGGAGTCTGGCTCACCCCTCGGTAGGATTTTATTGAGACTTAGGCGAGTACTCGGACTGCAGCTAAGCCCCCAAGTGGGAGTCTGGCTCACCACTCGATAGGATTTTATTGAAACTTAGGCGAGTACTTGGACTGCAGCTAAGCCCCCGAGTGGGAGTCTGGCTCACCACTCGCTAGGATTTTATTGAAACTTAGGCGAAACGGATTCGCAGCTAAGCCCTCGAGTGGGAGGCTGGCTCGCCACTCGGTAAGGATTTTTTTACAAACTTAGGCAAAACGGATTCGCAGCTAAGCCACCCACTGAGGGGAAATTTTACTGAACAAATAAAAGTGACAAAAATCATTGGGGAAATTATGACACTATTATCTTGCAAAACATGAACTACAGAAGTACTTTTATTACATCTCATCCGAGTGAAAATTTAAGTGTAAAATGGGCGGAGTAGCTCCGCGTTCCAGGCTCGGGGCTCGTCGATATTGTGTTTGACGTTGTAGAGACGGTACGCTCCATTGTGGAGAACCGTGGTAACGATGAAGGGTCCTTCCCAAGAAGGAGCAAGCTTGTGTTGTTTCTGCTGATCCACTCGGAGAACCAAATCCCCTTCCTGGAAGGCTCGACTCTTCACGTTTCTAGTGTGGAAGCGACGCAAGTCCTGTTGGTAGATGGTCGATCGGATCAGAGCCATCTCTCTTTCTTCCTCTAAAAGGTCGACTGCATCTTGCCGCGCTTGTTCCGCTTCAGCTTTGTTGTAGAGCTCAACCCGAGGAGCATTGTGGAGCAAATCACTCGGCAAGACCGCTTCAGCTCCATAGACCAAGAAGAATGGAGTCCTTCCAGTCGATCGATTAGGCGTGGTCCTTAGACCCCAAAGCACTGAGGGAAGTTCGTCGACCCATGCTCCAGCCGCATGCTTAAGGTCACGCATCAGTCGGGGTTTCAACCCTTTGAGGATCAAGCCATTGGCTCACTCCGCTTGTCCATTCGAATGTGGATGGGAGACCGAAGCGTAGTCGACTTGTGTGCCTTGAGATGTGCAGAACGCTCTGAATTCCTCCGAATCGAAGTTTGATCCATTGTCTGTGATGATACTGTGCGGGACTCCATACCTGAATATCAGTTCCCTGATGAAGCTGACAGCAGTACCGGCGTCAAGGTTCTTGATGGGTTTAGCCTCAATCCACTTGGTGAACTTGTCGACTGCCACCAGTACATGCGTGAAAACCGCTTCGACCTGTCCTCAAGGGGCCAACCATATCCAGCCCCCATACCGCGAAGGGCCATACGAGTGGTATGGTCTTCAGAGCTGATGCAGGCTTGTGTGACATGTTGGAGTAAAACTGACATCCCTCGCATTTGTCCACTATCTCCTTTGCCATCTCATTCGCCCTTGGCCAGTAAAATCCGGCTCGGTATGCTTTGGCCACGATGGTCCGAGAGGACGCATGATGACCACAGGTCCCCGAGTGGATATCATCAAGGATTATTTGACCTTTTTCTGGCGTTATGCACTTCTGTACAACTCCAGTCGCGCTCTCTCTGTATAGCTGCCCCTTGATCACAGTAAAGGCTTTGGATCGGCGGATGATTTGTCGAGCCTCTTCTTCGTCCTCTGGGAGCTCTTTTCTTAAGATATACGCGATATATGGAACTGTCCACTCAGGAGTGATCGCTAAAACCTCCATGACCAAGTCGACCACTGCTGGAACTTCAACTTCAGTCGGATCTGTGGCACTCTTGGGCTGTGGAGCTTCTTCAGTAAAAGGATCTTCTTTGACTGACGGAGTATGGATATGCTCCAGGAACACACCACTGGGAATGGCTTCTCTCTTGGAACCTATCTTCGCCAAATCATCAGCCGCTTGATTTTTTAGTCGGGGTATATGATGGAGCTCTAACCCCTCAAACTTCTTTTCCAGCTTCCTCACTGCATTGCAGTATCCAGTCATGGCTGGGCTTCTTACATCCCACTCCTTCATCACTTGGTTGACCACCAAATCTGAGTCGCCATAAACCATAAGGCGACGGACGCCGAGTGAGATGGCCATGCGCAACCCATACAAAAGGGCCTCGTATTCTGCCTCATTGTTGGAGGAATCGAAGTGAATCTGGAGCAC
The DNA here is from genome assembly GCF_018294505.1 of Triticum aestivum. Classification (NCBI taxonomy): domain Eukaryota; kingdom Viridiplantae; phylum Streptophyta; class Magnoliopsida; order Poales; family Poaceae; genus Triticum; species Triticum aestivum. The sequence goes on along the minus strand of NC_057813.1, from coordinate 759,706,587 downwards.
ATATCTGAGCTTATCTCCTCTGGGGGAAACCAGGACAACCCCAGCACTGGAACCATTCAACATCTTAGAGCCATCAAAGAACATGGTCCAATGCTCCGAGTGAACTTGAGTCGGCTGCTGTTGTTCAATCCACTCGGCAAGGAAATCTGCTATTTCTTGGTACTTGATGGCTTTCTTTGCCTCAAACTTGATATCAAGGGGAAGGAGTTCAATTGCCCATTTTGCCACTCGACCAGTTGCATCTCTGTTGTGCAGAATCTCTGAAAGTGGAGCGTCGCTGACGACTGTAATGGAATGATCAGAGAAGTAATGAGCAACCTTCTTCGTGGTCATGTAGATCTCATACACAAGCTTCTGATAATGAGGATATCTTTGCTTTGATGGAGTCAAAACTTCAGACAGATAGTACACTGGGCGCTGAACTTTGAAGGCTTTCCCTTCTTCTTCCCGCTCGACCGTAAGTACTGTACTGACAACTTGTCCTGTGGCTGCAATATAAAGCAACAGAGGCTCTTTGCTGATTGGAGCAGGAAGCACCGGCTGGGTGGAGAGCAGAGCTTTTAGCTCGGCAAACGCTGCATCAGCTTCTGGAGTCCACTCAAACTTGTCTGCCTTCTTAATCAGTCGGTAAAGAGGCAATGCCTTTTCACCGAGTCGTGAGATGAATCGACTTTAATGCGGCCAAGCATCTAGTAAGCTCCTAGACATCGTGCACCCGCATGGGGCGTTTCATTCGGAGTATAGTGCCGATTTTTTCTGGGTTAGCGTCGATTCCTCGTTCAGAAACGAGAAAACCGAGTAACTTGCCAGCAGGAACTCCGAATGTGCACTTTGATGGATTGAGCTTGATATCATACCTTCTGAGGTTGGCAAATGTTTCGGCGAGGTCAGTCAGTAGGTCGGAACCCTTTCGCGACTTGACCACGATATCATCCATGTACGCTTCCACATTCCGACTGATTTGAGTGAGCAAACACTTCTGAATCATTCGCATGAACGTGGCTCCGGCATTCTTGAGGCTGAATGGCATGGTAATATAGCAGAAGCACCCGAATGGAGTGATGAAAGCTGTTTTTATCTCATCAGGTCCGTACAGACGGATCTGATGGTACCCGGAATAGGCGTCTAGAAAAGACAATCTCTCACATCCCGCAGTCGAGTCAACAATTTGATCGATGCGAGGGAGAGGAAAATGATCTTTCTGGCAGGCCCGATTGATGTGCTTGAAATCGATGCACATGCGGAGTGACTTTTCCTTCTTGGGAACCATGACGACATTGGCGAGCCACTCGGAGTGGTATATCTCTCGGATAAATCCTGCCGCCAATAGTCGAGCCACTTCCTCACCAATTGCTTTTTTCTTCTGGACGACGGACCGCCGAAGATGTTCCTTGACTGGTTTTTCTACTGAGTCGACTCTAAGGCGATGCTCAGCCAGTCCCCTGGGAACACCCGGCATGTCAGCAGGCTTCCATGTAAAGATGTCCCAGTTCTCACGGAGGAACTGGATGAGCGCTTCTTCCTATTAAGGGTCGAGTGTTGTGGAGATATGGGTCGGAGCTGCACTCGGGTCAGTCGGGTGGATGTGAACGGTCTTCGTCTCACCGGACGACTGAAATGCTGACTCTGTGGCAGGCTTCTTGGCTCGCAACAAATCACTCGGATCTGTATTTTGCTTATATCCTTCTAGCTCGACCGCTGTCACCTGGGAATCGGCAATCTTTGAGCCTTTCTGGAAACATTCTTCTGCTTTTTTCCGATCACCAGTGACAGTGATCACACCTTTGGGACCGGGCATCTTCAGTTTGAGGTACACGTAACATGGTCGAGCCATGAACCGTGCATAAGATGGTCTCCCCAAAATAGCGTGGTAAGCGCTCTCAAAATCCACTACTTCAAACGTCAGCTTCTCTTTGCGGAAATGCTTCGAGTCACCGAATACCACGTCCAGAGCTATTTGGCCGAGTGACTCGGCTTTCTTTCCTGGTATAACCCCATGAAAACTCATGTTACTGGTGCTCAGTCAGGACATCGGAATGCCCATTCCTTTCAGCGTGTCCGCATACAACAAATTCAGTCCACTACCCCCATCCATTAGCACCTTCGTCAGTCGAGTGCCTTCGATGACCGGGTCGACCACCAAAGCTTGCCTCCCAGGGGTGGCTATATGAGTCGGGTGATCGTACTGGTCGAATGTAATTGGAGTTTGGGACCATCTCAGATAACTGGGTGTCGCCGGGGCGACCATGTTCACCTCACGGTTAATAACCTTCAGTCGGCTCTTGCTTTCCACATCTGCAAAGATCATTAGAGTGGAGTTAACATGACGATATCCTCCCTCACTGTCCTCCTTATCTTCAGCTTTGTCCGACTCTTTTTCCTTGTCCTTGGGCTGTTTACCTTGGAACTGCTGGATTAGGAGTCGGCACTGGCGAGTGGTATGCTTCGGGTAGATGATATTACCCTCTTCATCTTTCTTCGTGTGGATGTGACACGGCATATCCATCACGTCATTTCCTTCTTTATCCTTCACCTTCTTGGGATTCCAGGATCCTTTGGGTTATCCCTTGAACTTGCCCTGAGTCACGGCCAGAGCCTCTCCAGGAGCCGCTGGTTCGGCCTTCCGCTTCTGCTTTCGACTGGAGTTTCCCTTCTCCGACTGACTCGGCTTGTACTTGCCGCTTCGGAGTCGGTCTTCCTCTTCACCATTGGCGTACTTGGTGTCAATTTCCATCATTCGACTCTGGGTCATATCTCCGGTCCGCCCAAACTTCAAACTTAATTCTCTGTTCTTAACACCATCCTTGAAGGCGCAGACTGCCTGATGATCAGACACGTTCTCCACAGTATGATGCAAAGTGATCCATCTCTGAATATACTCTCTTAAGGTTTCATTCGACTTCTGCACGCAAACTTGCAGCTCTGTCAATCCGGCTGGTCGCTTGCAAGTTCCCTCAAATGTTCTGACGAACACTCGGGAAAGATCTTCCCAAGTGTAAATGTTGCTTGGAGTTAACTGATTCAACCACGCTCTGGCCGAACCTTCCAACATAAGTGGCAAATGCTTCATGGCCACCTCGTCATTCCCGCCGCCGATCTGTACCGCCACTCGGTAGTCCTCAAGCCAGGTTTCAGGCTTAGACTCACCGGTGAACTTGCTGACTCCAGTTGCCAACCTGAAGTTGGTGGGAATCACCGCGGCTCTGATAGCCCTGCTGAAACATTCAGGACCAGAAACATGCACTCGGCTGCTAGTGGGCGCATCTCTGTCATGGCCACCTCGATGAGCCCTGTTCCGATCGACCAAGCCTTGCACGATGATGAAGCGCGCGTCAAAGCCTGGTTCCCTGGGGTCGACCGGAGCTCTTCGCCCAACACTGAGTTGACGCCGGTCGTCCTGCTGCCGAGGGGCGTAAGACCCACCTCTCGAGGGAGGAGCGGGCACTCGACGCCTGTCATCACGATCGTATCGGTCACCATATTGGTCCCGTCGATTCTCGCGTCCATCACGCTGCGGAGGCGATCTGGGGCTATGAGCCGACTAAACCGTATTTGCAGCGACGGATCGACTGTAAATTTTGTTGCGTGACTGCGACACGGCTGAATTCTGATCTCCTGCTGCCCGGAGCAAGTCTCTGATCTGCATCAAGCCTCTGCCAGCCTCCGACTGGGAGGGCTGAATGGACTCTGCTATACGGGTTGCAGCTGCTAAATTCTGAATCGGAGTTCGATATACCTGAGTCGGCGGGAAGAGTTGACGTCGATTGTAGTCGGGTACTCGTTGCCGCGCGCGCTCGTCGAGTGCTCGCTGAAGGTTCTCCAGACGAGCGCGTTCAGCCAAGTTGGCCAAACGTGCCTCCTCCAAGGCGCGAGCCTCAGGGGTTTCTCCCGCGATGGGAGTATGCAGGGCATCCATGTTAATACGGCGAAGTTCTACCCTTTGCAGGGAATTAAGTGGCTCGGGTTGGTACTCCTCATGGACTTGAGCGGGGTCGCCTCCACCGTCTACCCCGTCCTCGCGGGGGAAACCGGGAGGGCTGTGAGGTCCGTTGACCATCAAAATCTCTGCTGCTGGATCACTGCTATCGCACTCGGATGCAGTATCTACGGAGCCAGTCGACAGATCGAACAGGCCGTAGAGGGACTCGTCAGGCTCGATTGCCGCAACTTGGGTGGTGGCCGTCTGGCGAGCCACCGCGTGCCGCACCCACCGCTGGAGCCTCGACAGACCAGAACGCTTGCGCTGGCGGGAGACAGGGAGGGTGGACGATAGGGGAGTCGACCGATATGGAGTCGACGGTTGCCGCAGCAGAACGCCGCGGACACATGCGCGAAAATGCGTCGCACCGCGGACGGGGAGCGCATCAACGTCGAGTGGAGCCTCCTGGAACCAAGCGGAGTCGTCGGCGATGAAGGTGAGAGCGCCGAGACGGATCTCGCGGCCCTCGACCAAAACTCCACCAGCAACCATGATGAAAGTAATCGGGAAAATTGCAACTTCTCCAAAAATCGCTAAGACACCTGCCCCAAGGTGGGCGCCAACTGTCGTGGTTCTAAGTCTGACAGTAGAATGGGGGGTAGGTATAGAGAGGCAAGATCCTAGCTATGGAGCAGTTGTGATGACACTGGATGTACGAGTTCAGTCCCTTCTCAGAGGAAGTAATAGCCCTACGTCTCGGAGCCCGGAGGCGGTCGACTGGATTATGAATGTATGGATTACAGGGGTGCGAACCCTTTACACTGAGGAGGGGGGTGGCTTATATAGTGTCCGCCAGACCCCTCCGGCCCTCAGTAATGCAGGGCTTAAAGTACATTAAGTCTAGGCATTACTGGTAACGCCTCACATAAAGTGTCCTAAATGCCATAAAGACTACTTAATTACAGACCGTTTGGATGCAGAGTGGCTCTTGATCTCCTGGTGGTCGAGTGAGTCTTCATGGTCGAGTCCTTCGAATCCGTCGAGTGAAGTCTCTCTTGGTCGACTGAAAGGCAGTTTCTTCCGTTGGTGTCCTTGGGAAGGGTACTTAGATCAGGTCTATGACCCTACCCTAGGTACATGACTTCATCAGCGCCAGCGTGGGGCCGCTGCTGGCGGAACCGGAAGGAGAGGGACGAGTGAAGGGAGGAGAGGTGGGCATCGATGTCGTCCCAGGTGAAGGGGATCTTGACATGGGGCGGTGTGCATGCGATGACGCTGTGGAAGGACTCCTGCAGGCGCTGCTTCTTCATGGGGAGCGCTGCGATGGCAGCCTCCGGATCAGCCGTCGCCATCGGCCCGGCCTGGTCGGTCTGTGACATGACCGCCATGGGAGGGGGAAGAGATTGTCGTTCTATATAGAGAAAAATTCACTACAGGTCCTCATACTTGTCGCGTTGGCCGCATTTCTCCTCGTACTTACAAATACCCAAAATACAGTCCTACAACTTATCTCAGGTGGTCGTCTACGGTCCAAAATACCATTACCTCTACGTATCTGCTGACTTGGCTGTTGACTGACGAGTCCACGCCGGTTTTGACCGCCAGCTCATCAGAAGACGCCTGGGCGGGAGAATACGAGGCGGTTTATTGCAAAAACGATGATTTTACGTTTGTCCCCCCGCCTGGTCGGACCGCGCCTCACCTGGTCGCATCTCTACACACCCACCTGGTCGGATCGACCACACGACACCACCTGGTCGGACCCAAACTCTCCACACCCACCGCACCTAGCCACGGGAGCAGCAACAGCCAGCAGCTAGCGGCCGGTCACCGCCTCAATTCGCGTCGTCTCGATGGGCGGCGCACCTGGGGCACACCATCGTCGGCCTCCCTGCTCGCCTTAGCACCCCACGGAGGCTGCGCGCCTGCATCTCGCGGCCGCAACTCCGACACCTACGCCTCGCTGTCCGTCGAACTCCATGTCGCTCGGCATGAATACACGCCGCACCATCTGGTCCTTGGCCAGCGCGCCCGCCACCGCCATGGTCAGGATCTTGTTGAACACCGCCTGCAGGTTGCCGGCGCGCTGCGGGGTCACGGTTGCCAGCGGGCTGGTGGAGGTGGGGCTGGGGTGCGCGGCGGAGGAGAAGTGCGAGTGGCCAGACATGATGTGCGTGGCGCGGCGGAGGAGGGAGACGAGCAGGACCGCGGACGGCGAGACGTGGCCGTGCGCGGCGTCCGCGTGGGCGTGCGCATACTTCATACGCCAGTGATTCGGGGGCAGCACGGCTTGGCTTCATTCCTTCGGTGTGGAGGCTCACGAGAGCGAGGTGGAGTCCGAGGAGAAGCGAACATGGCGAGGAGTGGCCGGCGACCACGTGGACGGCGAGCAGCGACGGGGACCTTGTGGCCCTCGATCGGGCCCTTCCCCAGGGAGCAGCCGGCTGCGCCTCGTCAAGACTATGCTAAGCAGCGGCCACAGAAGTCGTCACCCGGGCGGAGGTCATGGCGGTGCTGGGCACGCCCCTGGACATGGTGCGGAAGGAGTCCAGCGACGCGGTCGGGGCGGTGGTGCACGAGTACGTACCAGCGAGCTACAGAGCAATACTTGTAACTGAATGCATTTCAATCTTGCATGGGCTCCATCTCTGTCTTGCAAGCTACAGAGCAAATGAAAATTCGTGTTTGGTATGAGGGTGCAGAGAGAGCGAGCTACAGAGCAACTGAAACTGAAGCATGTTCATTTCAGTCTTGCATTGGAGCTTCTGCACTACTAGGATATATGCCTTGGACTGAATCTGATTACTAATAGGAAGGATATACTAATGCAATGCAACCAATCTTGGACATGGTTAATTAAGACTGTTGTTGATTTGTCAAGTTTATATATCTCAACCCAGAACACACACATTTTCACATGAAAGCCTGACATAAGAAAGACAAACTGGAGTAATACTAGCAAACGTGCAATTCATTGTTCGGTTGTTCATCAGTCCGCACTCACCGTGACAGGGATTATGACAGTAGTCAGTAGATAATACTCCAAACGAGTGTGTGCGCTGTAGTCTAGACCCAAATAGTAGTACAGAATTAATTCCTGCTGCAAGAACAAGAAAAGGTGCAAATTTCAGACAAGTGGTACTGAATACTATCGGAGTTCAATCTACAGTGGAGCCCGGCCACTCCAGGATGCCGCCCAGCTCAAGTCGCGGGTCATGGGGTGGCGTGCGGATGGGTCATGGAGGGTGCCGACGTGCTGATGATGCAGTTCACGCTGTTGCCGCGGCGACGGAGAGCTCCTGTAGGCCGAGGCCACCCATGCCATGTCCGGCCACTCGCCCTCCTCGTCCGCCGCACACCACAGGTGGGCGCCGACGTCGACCGCGGCGGCTTCTTGTGCCTCCTCTTCAGCAGCGGTAGCCCCAACTCCACTTTCCTGCTCGAGGCCGCCGACAGGGGCAGTTCACCGTGCTGCTCTCCTCCGGCGGCTGTGACATGGCCATCGCCGCGCACACCCAGGACATCGGGGAGGTTGAGGAGGAGGCGGTGGTCGTCGTTATTGTGGTGCGGGGTCCCGAGGAAGCCGTGGCCGCGGAGGAGGAGGCGGAGGATGCCGTGCCGGTGCCGCTGGTGGTGGTGGTGGAGGAAGGGGATCGGGGGCGAGAGGGAGCGGTTATGGAGAGGAGCTCTTTTATTTGTGGCGATTTTGCAAAACAAACCTTGGTTCCTGGCGTAATCAGGCGGGTAAGACGATGTGGCAGTCAAGCTGGCGGTCAAACCCCACGTGGACGCGCCAGTCAACAGCCAAGTCTGCAGATACGTAGAGGAAATGGTATTTTGGACCGTAGGCGACCAACACGACAAGTATGAGGACATGTAGTGAATTTTTCTTTTCTATATATAACGATTGATGCTTTGTTGTGGACTGCGTTGGATAAAGGGGACACGTATATAAAGAGTTAAAGACGAACCGATGACGTAATACGTATCCGAGTCTGTACGGGATACTCCAGTGGGTTCATATATATTATTAATGGACTCCCAATCCCAGGTTTTATTGGGATTCCATACTCTTTGGGTCCGAATAACTGCCACACGTGTGGCGTCGATAGGAACCCGCCCGCACGCCTCGTGCGGCATAGACGGGGATCGTCCCGCACGACCACGTCCGAGCGCGCAAAAGCGCGGCCCGCACATCCGGTGTGTGGCAACCCCGCCCGCACTGCCCCGTCCGGGCCAGAAGACCGGCTGCCCGCACGACCCAGCCGATCCACACCTCTGATCCATCCCCTATCTCATACGCCGCCATCGTCCCCAACCTCTCGAACCCCCAACATCCGTCGCCGGCCATCCCTAGTTGCCATGGCAACCAGGGCAGATCCGTAGGGCGCTCCGACCCCAAACCACACCCTAACCCTCCCCATCCACAGCCCCCCCACTCCAATCCAGCCCTCCAGACACGATCAGCTAAAACCAGGTGAAAATTCTCGATCTCATCCTTCCATCTAATTCTTAAGGCTGAAAAATCTCCCGATCTTGTACTGGGTCCATACTGTAGGGGTAGAACACTGCGTGGTTCGGTGTATATTCGCAATTGCCAGGCAGAGTGCACCAGATCTGCCATGTACTAACGTTCGAAATTGTCTTAATTTCATAGTTTAAGTGACACAAGTAGTTGGGTACGAAAAAATAGGACGGTAGGGGCAAAATTTTGGAATGGAGATGGTTGGAAGAAATTAATTGCCACTTGTGTGTAATGACAGTTGCCACCTTCCGTTGTCGTTAGCTGCCACCTATTATGACCCGTCGGTTGCCATCCATATCTTCTGTGTGCAAGCAGCACAGGAATGCTATTCTTGTGGGTTGTTGATGCCTTCTTGTTCATGCAGAGATTGAGAACACATTGGAAAAGAAGGAAGGGAGACACGGTAAGAATGAATCACGAAGGTGGCGCTGGTGATTGGGGTTCTCAAAGGCCAGAAACAGCCCCCTGGGATGCAACAGAGTACAGTCAGCTCATCTCTTCAGGGCCGTTGCTGCCACTACTGGAACAGTATGCAGGCGTAGGTATGATGCGTGCTAACAAAAAGATAACAGTTGCCATCTTTCCGACGATGAAGATGACATTCTACTTTTGTCGTGCATTGCCATTTTTTAGCAGGTTCTTATGACCAAAACACGATTATCGAGGCCCCGTGGCAAGTTCACTCGCAAGGAGCTATCACTGATAAATGTACGGGCAGCAAACTTCAACTAGCTTGTATGGACAGTCAAGGTAATGTAAACACGGAAAAAAAGAGCGCATACTGCAGTGCACATGAAAAATGAACATGCAAAAAAATCTATCAAAAGGGCTCACGACTTACCGTGGTGTGAAAATGCAGAGCCTTCGTGCAGCACGTGGCATCAAGCACCGCCAATGTACCTGCCGTCAACGTCGTACACAGGTCAGTCCATAAAATAAGGTGAAGCTGATGATGATCAATTAGCAGAAGGAGCAATAGGTGGCAAATGCAAAAAATTGCCATGACTGGTCATCTGCAGTTGCCATGTATTAGCAAACTACATTTGACATCCCTGCACATCTGTTGTTGCCGTCCATGTACAAATACAGTTGCCAGGGGAGAACAAACTGCAGTTGCCATGCCATTACAACTACATTTGCCATGTCATGGAACTGCAGCTGCCATAGAGGAACAACTGCGGTTGCCATACCGATGCAAAAAATACATTTTTTTTTGCCAAAAATAAAATTGCAGTTGCCACATCAGGGGCAACTGCAGTTGCCGTGCTAGCGCAAAAAATACAGTAGCCATGAATTTGACCAACCACTGCTATGCACACAGGTTATTACGCTGGTGGTACCCCGGCAAACGTCTCGTGGCAGCCTTCACTAATTGCGGGTGGGGGAAACCATTCTGCTGTCCCAGGTAACACGGGAAGGTCGAATGCAATGCACCAAGGTAAGGGGAAAAAATCTGAACCAGTAAAACAAACAGTACCTTTGATACTTGAAGTTATTTGCATGCGAAAACAAACTAGTTGCCGTGTTTGTTGAAAACAATGGCTGCCATCACTGGACAGCTATAGTTGCCGTGCATGCCCACACACATACTCGCGGCTTGCTGTTTGAAAAAATGATGCCGTGCAAAATCACTCATAGATGGTGTGGTCCGTCACGATACACATGTTATTCAAACATAAAAGCTTAAATGTCGTACCTGTTTTCCCTATCGCAGGGCCTACAACTACAGTTAGCGGCAGCGCCATGACATCAAATGCGGGGAGCTCTGAGCGCACGGAAGACGCGTTCCACCAGCCAGCAGACACTCGTGCCGCAGACAATTTCGAGTCACAATCGGCAATGGAAATCATTCCAGCACTACAGACAAGCACCCCTTTGAACACGCACACTGACAACGCTCAGGTAGAAGGAACTGCCGCCGATACTGAAGTGAATGATGAAAGTGACGACGAGGCAGAAGATGATGAAGATGGTGGGCAATCAGAGATTGTGGTACCTCAGCCGCCGTACATTGGGCAGAGATTTAAATCCTTCGAGGAAGCAAAGGAATACTACCAGACATATGCAAAGTTCCATGGATTTGCGGTCAACACCGAGTACCATAGGAAAATTAAGAAAACCAATGAGTACAGCAGAGGTGAGATGAGGTGCCACAAGGCGCGGAGGAACAAGAAGGTGAAAGGTGCTGCGCCTGTCGTTCCGGAACGAAAAAGAGGAATCATTCTCAAGACGGGATGCCCTGTCTGGTGTAAGCTAAACGTACATGGGACACAGTATGTGGTCACCGAATATTTTGACGAGCACAACCACAGTCTCATAAAGAAGTTCGACCTGGTCAAATTTCTGACCACCCACAGAGGATTCACCCCAGTCGAAAGGCAATTCGTAAAGCTGCTACATGACTGTAACGTCGGTCCATCCAGAATGGTCCAGATACTATCACTCATCCACAGCAAAAAGGGGAAACTGAGTAGCATGCCGTACATACGGCTGACGTCACAAACCTACATGCCAGGTACCGTAGAGAGAGCAGGCTGGCTGACATAGAGGCTACAATTGCCTACTTCGATGAGAAAGCAAAGGAAGATCCAGATTTCTTCTACAGGATAAGGTTGGACGATGAGGACCGTGTCAGGAACATGTATTGGGTGGATGGTGCTGCAAGGAGAGCCTACAAACATTTCCGAGATTGCATTTCGTTCGACGCGACATACCTCACCAATATGTACAAGATGCCATGCGCTCCGTTCATAGGAATAAATAACCGCAATCAGTCATTGCAGTTCGGTTGCGGGCTCGTTCGGAACGAAGACACGGATGGGTACGTCTGGTTGTTCAAGACCTTCTTGGAGTGCATGGATGGACTTGCTCCAATGAACATAATAACAGACCAGCATTTTAGCATACGTGCAGGCATAGAGGAGGTTTTTCCGTTGGCAGTGCACAGGCACTGTAGGTGGCACATAATAAAGAAGGATGAGGAGACGCTAGGACCGTTCTTTGCTGACCGTCCAGAGCTGCACAAGGCATTCGAGCTGTGCGTGGACCACAGCTTGACGGTCGAGGAGTTTGAAAGGAGCTGGATGGCCATGGTTGAAACGCATCAAGTCCAAGACAACGAGACGCTTGCTAATCTGTGGGAAAAGCGAATGTACTGGGTGCCCGCCTACTTCATGCACTGCTTCTTCCCTTTTCTACAGACTACGCAGCGCAGCGAGGGGTTCAATGCTGTGTTGAAGCGGTACGTGAGCCCTGGCAACTCATTGTTACAGTTTGCCAAGCAGTACACAGCTCTGCAACAAAAAATCCTGGGATCTGAGCTGCAGCAAGAAGCTACCGCCGCACTAAAGCAGCCGAAATTGCTAACGTACTTACCAATGGAGAGGCAAATGAGCAAGATATACACAAACAAGATCTTTAACAAGTAAGTCAGTTGCGTTACGGGTCTTGTTTGCACAAAAAGCACTAGGGCAGTAGTTGCCATATAGATTTGCAAATGCAGTTGCCATGATATGCAGTTGCCATGTTTAATGGAATACTTTTTGCCATGCTTACTCAGCCGCAGTTGCCATGTTTTGATGAAATTTCTGTTTACAATGCTTACTCGGATACATTTTATACGTTCAATGAAGTTCCGGCGCCATGTTTAGTGAACTGTACTTCCATTGGGGCATGTTGGTATGCAAATGCCAATGTCAACTGAAAAAATGTCATATTGTCAACACATATGCTGAATATACAAAAATTGCCATGTTTAATAAAAATGCAACTTCCATGTTTGTTGAAAATGCAATTCCCATGTTTACTGGAATGCAGATGCCCATGTTTGATGCAATGTGCTTCCATTGGGGAAAATATTGGTGTGGAAACGACGATGGCTAGTTGAAAATGTAGTACAGTTGCCATGTTTGGTGTACTGCAGTTGCCATGTCTGTTGTACTGCAGTTGCCATGTTCAGTGTACTGCAGTTGCCATGTCTGGTGTACTGCAGTTGCCATGTTCAGTGTGCTATGTTTGCCATGTTCAGTATGCTATGATTGCCATATTCAAAACAAAAATCTATTTCTATTCACATGACAGCATAAGGTGCTGCAAAAAAAAGGATCGCACGATGGATTAACATAAAGCACACAAAACTTGCAGATTCCAAGAACAAATAAAGCATGCCAGCATGTTCACGGCTTTCCAGGTGGACGAACATACGTTCAAGGTGTGTTCTATTTTGGGCATGTCGGATTCAGAACCTGAAGACCCAGACAAAGGAAGGAACTACTTCGTGAAAGCCTCGATAGGCGAAGGCGATTACTACTGCCAATGCTGCAAGTTCGAACGGGACGACATTGTGTGTTGTCACATACTGAAAGTGATGGAGATGAACGCTGTGACATGGATGCCCCACCATTTCATAAGGCGACGATGGACTTGGGACGCTGACGACGCGTTGGCGCCGCAGACAACGCACGCGGTTCTGGCTGTGCATGACGAGAGACCAGAGTCCACCATGGAAGCCGTGAGGCACGTAATGCTGACGAAGAACTATGCTGAGCTAATTGATGAAGCGTGCAAAAGTGATGAGACAGCAAGAGTCGCAGAAAAACACAGGAAGGCGCTAAAAAGAGAGCTTGATGAGATCAAGAAGCGGAAAGCTGAGGAAGGCTTACACCGGTTCCCCCGCACATCAAGTGTGCCTTCATCGACCGGGCCGTCATCTGAAAACTCGGACATAGGATCTGGAACAGCAAGCACACAAACGCAGGTTAGGAACCCACCACGTTCCATCACAAAGGGTCGCCCGAGAGAGATAAGGTACAAGTCAGGATTGGAGATTCAAGCAAAACACAAGAAAACGAAGAAAGCTGCGGGCAATCCATGAGCAGAAATTGGGGCGTTGCGTCATGGTCCTTGTGGACATTTAGTTTTTTACGCCTATATGATGAGATTTTTTGTTTTTAAAATTGGGAGAATAACTATTGAGGAACATAAGAAAAGAGAAGGGACAAAATTCATTGACTGCAGAAAAATGCAGTTGCCATGTTATGTGTATGAAATCTGCCATGTTATGTGTATTAAATCTGCCATGTTATGTGTACTAAATTTTCCATGTAGTGTGTATTAAATCTGCCATGTAGTGTGTACTAAATCTGCCATGTAGTGTGTAGTAAAAAATATGCCATGCTATCTTATACTAAAAATATGCCATGTTACTTTGTACTAAATATGCCATGCTTTTTGTACTGGATCTTCCATGTTAGTTGTACTGTATCTGCCATGTTAGTTGTACTGTATATGTCATGTCAAGTATGCTTGATATGCCATGTTGTTTTGAACTGCAATTGCCATGTTAGCTGTGCTTAAAATATGACATGGTATTTGAAATGACTGTGCATGACGTATATTTCAATGACAAATACCACACGGTTTAGAGAAACAAATTGTGTTGTGCGCAGTGTATTGAAAATCAAGTTGGGCAAAGGCGGAAAATGCATAAATCGCAGCCAGGGTTGTGGCTGCATGATCAGCCCTGCCCCACAAATTGCTAGCCGGTGATGCCCCACGTATGTTGAACTACATTTGCCACCTGTTTTTAAACATCATGGACGCAATCCAAAAACAGCAAAAAAACTGGTGATGTGTGCGACTGAAACCATTGTAATAATAATAAAAACATAAAAACGTATGTGCATTAAACGACTAAAAACATAGGTTCACGTCCACACATATATTACAGACCTACTATAAAATGTCGCTCACACACCACCACTGCATAGTGGCGTACGCTGGGTTGCAGTCGTAACATAGCACACAAACATAGTTTTTCGACAATAACAAGATAGATAAGTACCTTACATTCCTCAGCAACAGAATGTAAGGTATGCGTCCGGCGTCTAACACCACATGATTACTTGTACTTCTTGTTGATTTTCTTGACAGCTTCCTCCACGAACTCGCGTGCTCCAGACCGCTTGTTAAAATCTTCGTTCGTCAACCAGTTCCACGTGTGGATTTTCCGGAGCTCAACAATCGTTGCAGCTGTGATGGCGGGGATGATTCTGCCTTCCCACTTTGCAAAGTATTCCAGAGCGTGAAAGCCGCAGTCCGTACTGCACGAAAAAAAGACTCAAATGAACACACAAAAAAAGGAACAAACATAGCAAAACATAGACTTCAATTCACATGTGGCAAACAAAAAAAAGAGGGGTTGCAATTGATGTAAACGGCACATAAAAAGGAGGGGAAAAAGAAATTACGTGTTCCCTTGCTTCACAGTCGCCACATACTCAATCGGGAAATGTCTGATCTGGACCTTTGAATTTTCGTAGTGACGGTTCCATGTCTCTTTGAGGTTGTTGATGAAGAATTCAGCATGCGTGGTAAGATCTGAATCAGCTCCCGAACGGATTGAATCAAGCACCTCAAAGCGTTGGTTCTTCAGGTCCAGACAGATCGCGTAGTGGTGACCACACTTGTCGTGTTGGGCATGTGGTGCAAGCTCCTGGAACATGGGGAACATGACCTGCATTTTAAAAAGTGAAGAACTGAGAAGCATAGTTCACATAAAAAGAACAACAGAGGGACAAAAAAATTAGAATCATGTAGGATGTGTTTTTTGGCTATGCTGTGGGGGTAGTTGAAGAAAAGTTGCCATCCATGTATGTTCAAGATTTGCCGTGCATTTCATAAAATCAAAAAATGCCACGTGGTTCGCACAGGGAATGCACAAAAAACAAAAAGAAGAAAAAATGTGCATGGCAACTGTTGCCACATGGAAAAACAATCTGACACCCAGTCACAAAAAGTGCAGAAGATGGCAAAAACCACACCATGTAAAAAAATAGTGCAGACAGGGTAGGAGTACTCACATATTTCTTCAGTGTTAGCTTGAATTCACCGTGCTGAGCGAAATTCTTCCTCAGAATTTTGTGGTGGAAATCACCATCCCATATTTTGCATGTCACGCTGTAATGCATGATGACCTTGTCGGCACACATATCGATATGATTGGTGATGTAGTCGATCCCGCATGCAATCACATTCGTCGACATTTTGCCGTTTGGCCTCACAGACTCGGCGAGATCACCCAGGTCGACGTACGTCGCTCCGCATTGAATGATTTTGGTTCTGTCCAAACATGAGCTGTAAGAAAACGACATAACACGGAAGAATCATGCCTGCTAAGTAAAAGAGATATATAAAAGAACTAAAACGTAAAGCGCATCATGTATAAGGAGTGCAAAAAAAGAAAAAGATGAAGATGCTAAAAAAAGAACAAAGCAGAATGACTGATTGTAGGATGTGGTCATTTACGCTTTCAACTCCTTCATATGCTTGCTGCTGGCCCTTGCATTTCCAAACCGCTTGATGACGTCGTACAGCTAGGTCTGTTCCTTAGTGGCCCTGAATTCGGGCTCGTAGTCTTCCGCGGGAGGTGCGTGAACTACCCTCTACTGTCTCACAGAACCAGGGGTCGCGCTTCTGATGGTATCCTCAGTTGCCATCTCCGCAGTCAAGTTGGAACTTGATTGCCCCTGTCCTCGGGATGTCCTCCTCTGCAATGCTACCTCCTCAATCTTGCGGTAAGCTTCGTTGAGTGACGGTGAAATTTCCTCAGGGGTGGCTGCAATGATTCGAGAAGAAAAAAATAAAAAGTGTGTTATGATAAGTAGAAAGTCGGAAAACATATGGATTGTGAGGAAAAATGGGGTGTATGATGTGACATGTAGGTAGGAAAAAGTGGGGAAATTGCCATGTGTGGTGCAACTACAGTTGTGATCATGTCATCGCAATTGTGGAAAAGTGGGGAAATACGGTGGCCATGTCATCGCAACTGCAGTTGCCATGCAGTTGTGATGAATTACCGTTCAGATGGCCTGTGGTTGCCATGTCGCATCAAATGCAGTTGCCATGTTGTGTCAACTCCACTTGCCATGTGATTACCGTATAGAAAAAAATGCAGAATGGTAACAAACAAAATGCATGTGACATGGTGTGGCAAATCCAGTTGCCATATGTAATAAACTATAGTTGCCACGTGTCAGCAAATACAGTTGCCACGTGTCAGCAACTTCAGTTGCCATGGTGAATCAACTTCACTTGCCATGGTGAATCAACTTCAATTGCCATGTGTTTACCCAAATGTCAAAAATGCAGCATGTCAACAAACCAAAAAAAAAGTAGGCTATGGTGCATCAAAAATCAACTTGCTATATCATCACACCGCAGTTGCCACCGCAGGTGAGAACATCACCGAATGGGATATGATTGGGACAAAATCCAAACTACAAAATATGTGCACACGAAAATCGTAAGGACATGACAAGTGTACCTTGCACAATTGGCTCTGCGAACTTGACAGCCTTCCTGCCCTCGACCATTGGCTGCGCCATCATTGCTGTCGTGCCTCCTGGAAAACCAAAGGCAACTGGCATAGGATCATGCACCACCGCTTGGTCTTGACTTACGCCAATGCTGAAGCTCGGTGGGGTAAATGCCATTGGGTGCCTCTCATTCCTACTGGCCGGACCACGAACGATTTGCGGGGCAGAATCCAATGGTGAAAGATTAACAAACATATCTGAATCAGCCGCTCCGAAATGTTCGGGCTTGTTTGCAGGGTGGGGCGTCTTGTCAGCGGTATCAGCAGCAGCTTTCATGGCAATCTTCTTATTTGGGCTGTAGGGGACACCAACATTGACTGGCAGCCTGGAAGTGCGCAGATTTATGTTGGGGATTTCCACTGCGGGTAAAGGCGCAGTCTGCTCTGGCCGTTCACCTGCGTCACTCGTGCCAGCCTTGACAACTGCCTTAGTTTTGCTCCGGTCTTGCGGGTTCTCCATCACATTGCTTTGGGCGGGTGGAGGGAACAGTGTTGATGCAGGAACATACCCAGACTCGTCTCTCCTGCTGCTAGGTACAGCCGGTGCATTGGGTACGACTGTTGGTTGCTTACGGGGGCTGCGACGCCTAGCTGGAAGACCAGCACGCGCCACGGTAACCTTAACAGTATCTGCACCGACAGGGGCTGGAGCTTTTGTGCCATGACTCTCTCCTAAAGATGGCATATCCTTATGAACTGCCGCCTCAGCGGCTTCTGTCGTGGACACAGGTGCGCCATCCCGCACGCCCTTGGAGTCAGTGTCTGAAGAGCGCGAATCTTCCTTGCCTATGTTCGTCTCGGTAGCGTCCACTTCAACACTTGCTGATGGGGTGGCGTGGCTCACTGCGGCTTCCTTCATTGCCAGAAGAGTTGGCAATATTTCAGCTGTCCTGGTAGATATGGACTCATCACTCCCCGATGTACGGATGCCTGTTGTTGTAGCCTCGGCATCCGCAGCCGGCGGAGATGATCGGCCACTTGCATCAGGGTTGGTGGAAGCCATCATCGGTGCAACAGCAGTATTGTCGACGGGTGCCTCATGTACATTTGAGTTGCCCCCAGTTGACAACTTTGAATGTAGTCGTTCAAGCGGATCATTTATCCTATGCTTGGCCCCGCGCGTAGTAGTCTTCTTAACCCTGAAAAAAGAAAAAATCACATGAGAAAAGGTTTGAAAAAAATGAGCAAAAACATGTTTTGCAAAAATGGTAGAAACCTTAAAGTGAATGAAAAACATGTGGAAAGTTGGTAGTTGCCATGTAATGGGAACTTGAGTTGCCATGTGTCCTGGTTAGCAGTTGCAATTCAGCAGTAGTTGCCGTGTTTAGCAAAAAAATTGAAGAATGAAAAACTGATGTATGTTCTGGCAGGAATGCAATTTGAAAACTGTGTATGGGATGAGCTCTCAAACCCATAGGTGAAAAAATGGCAGTTGGCCATGAGGTAGAGGGTTAGATGCCAGTTGCACTAGATGCCAGTTGCCATGTGAAGACCAAATATGAGTTGCCGTAAAACTAAAAAGAGAATTGAATGAAAAAATCATTTGGGGGAAGAGAGGTTGCTGCGTGGGTGACGGTGAAAGAATATCATGTGACAAAGCTGAACAAAAAAAGCATTGGAAAATTGAAGGAAAAAACACAGATATGAAAATGAAACCACATTGATTAACGTACTTCTTGACTGGCTTCCTCATGTCTGGCAACACAACAGGATCCCCGGTGTTGGTCGTCGTCGTACGAGGAGACAACCTGGTGGAAGGGGTGTCACCAGCAATGGGGGCACCTTTGTTCAAGCGAGCAGAAGCACGGGTTGGCGTTGGCGCTTGTTTATTCGTAACTATTCGTCCATCAGCGGTCGGCTCGCTGCAAAAATAACAGATGGAGGGAAAAAGCCAAGGTGGCAAATGTCAGAAAACAAACCCGTTGCCGCGCTTGACAACAGAAAAGTGTAAAGAAAATTGGATGAGATTGTTCCAAGAAAATAGACACAGCGGAAAACTAATAATTGAAAGTCAAACCTCCTCCTGGCAGCTACGGGGTCCGTCTTGGACTTCTTGCCATGAGAACCCTGCCCAACATCATCTGGAGCCCTCCCCCTCCTTGATGGCAACACCCCCTGGCCTCTCGCAGCCGTCTGTTCTTTCACTTTCTCCGGTGCTGGGGCATCTGTTGCATCCTTGCCCCTGTTGCCGCCTCTGCGAACTTCAGCTTGTTCATCGTCATCCGTGTCCTGATGCACATTGTCCATGTCGTCGTCGTCATCCTTGCTGAGGCCAGCGTCTCCGTCTACATCATCTTGTGTGTCACCGGGCTCTTGGGAACTGTTGTAGTCATATCGGCCACGACAGCCAGTTGGCCGGTGTGTATGTTCTGGAACAAATGAAGTGAACTGCCTCGCAACCGCGTCGCTGTCGGAGGCACTGAGGGACGTCCACCCCTCGACCAACTTCCCGAGCAATCCGGTCATTCCGGAAGCAAACTTCCCAATTAGATGCTCAACTGGTGCCCTCGCCTGTCCACGAAAACAAGAAGCATCAGCAAACAACCCCCGTATTGAAGTCACTTCCGCAACATCAAACATGTAATCCACAGCAACCCATGGATGTGGACATTTTGATTACCTCAGAAGGTCAAGACGGAGCTTAGTGCACGTCCATCCACTTTTCAAATTTTTGAGGCCCCCCAAACACGCTGTAGTCTATAGCATGCTTGGCCATCAGCTATGAAAAACAAAAAAAGAAAATGTAAGCATGCCTTATAAACCACGGACGGTTGCGTCGTGTCAAATTTGTAAGCATGCCGTGTGAAAAAAAGACATAAACAAAAACTAACCTGTAGTTTTCCATACGTGCCATCAGTTGCCCTGTCTGCAGCAAGCACAGCCTTGACAGCGCTGATGGTCCATGCAGAAACAACAAACTTGTGCGTAGGCGGCGGGCCTCCTACCCCAGTGAAATCCACGGTGGACAAATCAAGACAGTCGACATACATAAGCTGATTTGAAAACAATTTTGCAAAGAAAAGAAAATATCAGTTGCCATCATCGGTAATTTGTAGTTTGGAAAAAATAAAGAGCAGGATAAATGTATGATCCAACGATAATATGTATGTGGTAGTTGCCATCAAAGTGTGATGGTAGTTGCCATCCTACTGTGATGGCAGTTGCCATGCTAATATGAAGGCAGTTGCCACATTGTCAGAATGACAATTGCCACGTTGTCATTATGGCAGTTGCCACATTGTCAATATGGCAGTTGCCATCTTGTTGTGACCAGATTGTCATGCATGAATGAAAGTGCGTCGTAAACAAAGAGTTCACAAAGAGACCTGGTAAAAATAAATACCATTAAATGCAGGCAACAACCCTTCTGGTACATCTTGTTTTTGAAAGCATCGTGGAGAAAGTCGGCAATGAATTTACACCAGTTCATATTCTTCACGTTTTTCAGATTCGCTTGCACGACACGAAATTATCAGGGCAAAAAAGGTTTGCCACGTCAGAAAATCAAACGGAAAGAAGCACAACGAAAACATTGGCAGTAGTAAGCATGGATCATTCACCAGGATGGGGAAACATTTGTTGCTTGGGCGAAGAGAAGTGGTCGGCGCAAAAACAGCTGATATGAGATACATGAGCAGCTTCATCTTGAAAACTTCTCCATGCGTCGTCATGGCCTGCAGAGAATCTGCCAGTACAGACATGTTCGGCATTGACTCCAACCCAGGAAAGAAACGGGCGAACAGCTCTTCCTCAATCTCATTATTAACCTCATACGGGACTTTGATATGTCCCCGAGGCACACCCAAAGTACAGAACACGGATTCCTCGTTCAATGGGAGTCTTCCCTATCCCGGGATCACGAATTCCCTGGAGGCGGGATCGTATATCTCACCAAGCCAGTCGCATACCGGGTTGACAAGGTTCGTGCACCGGACATCCATCAGAACCTGCATACCCATCTCAGCAGCAGCTCCCTTTTGATCGTCACTGAATTTGTCAATCAGCACGGTCAGACGTTCCTGGGAGGCTCTGTTGCGAATATGTTTCTTCTTCTGCAAAAAAACAAACACAAAAGTGTTGAGCTGTTGCCATTTTTTTGCAATGCTACGAAAATTTAGTTCATGATGGACGACTATAAAAAAAGATATAGGTGCCAGCAAATAACATATATCAGGAGGGAGGGGGGCGGGTGTGCAGACAGTTACCTCATCACCCTCTTTTCTCCGTCCAGTTTCCCGGTTACGTTGAGGTGGATCCATGAAATCGTCATCATCACTTTGATGATCGCCGCGAGCCATTCTGCTGATGTAGGAACGGACCAAATTGTTAATGGCGAAAATGTAAAGTGCAAATGGGTAAGCAGTTGCCACCCAACAGAAAAAAATGTTAACTATTTGAATGCAAATGTGGTTGCCATACTATGCAGCCAATTTGCCACATTGCCATATCTGTGTTGTGGAAACAGACATTGTGTTCACAAACTGTATTGCAACATGATTATACAAAAATCCAAGTGGCAAACACGCCCACTCAGTGTGCACATTATTTCCGCCCAGTGCTACCGATTGTGGCAACTATCAAAAGTATGGAAACTGTCGCAAATATAATTCAGAAAGAAAAAACAAGTCTCACAAATGAAAAAAGAATGTTTGAGGTTACTATTATGTAAATTCAGCAAAAAACCAGTTTGCCTCGTTTAAAAAAGCGTGCATGTGGCAACTATCTCATTCATTCAGAAAATTTTAGTTGCCCCCCCCCTTCTGTGTGAGCTTGAACACATTCGTGGCAACTATGACAGTCAGTTTCAGAAAATATGTTGCCGCAGAAGAGAACACATTTGTGGCAACTGCCACATTTGTTCATGTAGTTTAGTTGCCACACACCTGTTCACGTTCGGTCATACTGCCGTAGTTGCCACATTCAGAAAGCATATTTTCTCTAGTTTACTTATCGTACAAGTTCAGCAGAATTAAAATTTGCCATATATGGAAGAGCATGCGTGTGGCAACTGCCACAGGAGTTCAATGAAAATAGTTGCCACCTCGTTTTTGGGTGGCAACTATGACAGTCATTTTCGGAAATCTGTTGCCCACATGGGAGAACACGTTTTGTGGCAACTACCACGTTTATTCGGGTAGTTTAGTTGCCGCACATTTGTTCACGTTCAAAAAATCGTACTACCAATTTCGCCACAGTCTGCATTTTCAGCCCCCCAAACTAGACTAGATCTAGGTTTCAACGGCAACTGATTCAACCTCAAAATCACCCTTACAAATTCACGCGCGAAATGGCTGCAACCACAAATTTCGAACCAACCCCGCACTAAATCAACCCGGCGGACACTCTCAAAATCCAAATGCAAGACTAATGCGTTGCCGCATGGGAAAGCTTGTTTGTGGCAACTATCACAGTCATTCAATAAATTAGTTGCCGCATGGGAAAGCTTGTTTGTGGCAACTATCACAGTCATTTCAGTAAGTTAGTTGCCTCATGGGAAAGCATGTTTGTGGCAACTATCACAGTCATTCAGGAAGTTAGTTGCCATACAGTCATGATAGTTAATCAAACTACCACGTTTGCCTCATGTTGCAGTTTGAGAAACAACTAACTAGATCTAGGGTTCGAAGGCAACTACAATGACTTCAAATTCAACCTCCAAATTCTACCCGAACTGATTACAAACACCAATTTAAACCAATGCGCAACTAACAGACCGGAAGACACCTGCCCAATCCCAAGGCACAACCAGTGTGTGCCTCCGGACAGGCAGAACCACACCGACGAGGCCGCCGCGGCGGCGACGACGAAACTGCCCAGTGCCACCGAAAACGGCTAGCACAGGACTCCGCCGCCGGCGGGAACGCCGACGCAACGCCAAATCTCCTGAATCTCTATGAATATTGAGCGAGTAATCGAACAGGGAGGGAAGGGGGGAAAATGCAGGAAAGGATTGTGAGAGTTGGAGCGAGCATTACCTTCAATCTGCAGGCGCTCCGGTCCGGCGAGCACCACCGACGGCCGCGAACACCGTCGATTCTTCCGCCTCCGCCGTCGCCTTCTCCCCTCGTCTTCTCCTCCAATGGCTTGAAATGCGAAGTGGTTTGTGCGAGTAACCGCGGGGGTGAGTAAATGGAACCGTGAGGGAGAGAGGGGCGAAGTGCGCGACGTGTTTGACGTCAACCACGGTCGGCGCGTCGCGTGCGGGCGCATAGCAGTTCCACCACACGCCCCCGAGTGGCAACCGCTGACCGCGGGAGGGCAACCAACGTGCGGGCGAACTGTCTCACACACCACACACGCGCCTTGTCCTACGTGGCACAGAAAAACGACCAGATTGTGCCAAGATTTGTGCGTAAAGTACTCGACGGTGATGGATACATGTGGTCGAGATGGTGGACGCCCACACGTGTGGGCGTTAACATTTCCGTACTCTTTTCATGTCTCAGTGTTGGAATTAACCACGTTGTCGTGTCTGGGACGGATACGTCCAGTCATCCGAGTAGGTTTGGGTTAGCTAGCTTTGTACTAGTATAAATATAGATGTACCCTAAACCTGTAATTAGATCAAATCAATACAAACGAAAGGCACGCCACGAGCATTTTAGCAATAAACCCCGAGCGTGTCTCTCGTGTGTTATTCCCGCGTGTGTTGTCCAAGCAAAGGATCGATTGCTAGCTTGGCTAGCTTTACACTGTGGGTGATCGATCACGAGTTAGCTTTGCTTTGTTCATCGCGCTCGTTTTCGTCGTCGGTCGTCGCGTGTCTACTCGGCGATGTTGTCTGGGCCAACAATAGGTATTTAGAGCAAGGTTGTGTTAAACGTTGTATGTTAAATGTTGTATTGTAACGTGTGCATGTGTATGGTTGTTGTAATATGGTTAGGCTTAGAGATATGATCCCATAGTTTGTTAGATTACTTGGAGACCAATTCTAGCCTAACCAACCCTTGTAATCTCTTGGCTTTGAGCCCTATATTAACACGCACGCGTCCCCTGCAGCTATGCATACGCTTAAGCCTAGTTTTCCACATGATATACAGAGCCTGACTCTTCCATCGCATCTAGATGTCTTCGTCTTCCTCCTCCGCCATGGCCACGCCCTCCCTCGCTTCCCTCGGCCATACCATCACGGAAAAGCTGAACCGTGAGAACTTCCTCGTCTAGATGGCGAAGGTTCTGCCGCATGTTCGTGCGGCGGGCATGATGGGTTTCCTAGATGGTTCCCAGAAGGAACGCGCCGCTGAGATCAGCACGGAGAGGGACGTCGCCGGCAATAAGGAGGTCACTGTCGCCGTCAACCCAGAGCACACCATCTGGGTTACCCAGGAACAGCAGGTGATCTCGTTTTTGATCGCTTCCCTTTCTCGCGAATTGCTCCTGCAGGTCAACAACTACACGACGGCCGCTGCCACCTGGAGTGCTCTTCTCCAGAGCTTCTCCTAGCAATCCCGCGCCCGCATCATCCAGCTCCGCGATCAGATCGGCCACACCAAGAAGGGCGATCTGTCGGCGGCTGCCTACTTCACCAAGATGAAGGGGCTCACCGACGAACTTGCAGCTGCCGGGAGGCCTCTGGGTGAAGATGATGCCATCTCTCACATCATCCAGGGGTCATGCACGAGCCGGAGTATAGCGGGTTCGTGTCCGCGGTCTCCACGTGCACCATCACCGACTAGCCAATCGGCCTAGGGGAGTTATTCTCGCTGCTGCTTGCTGCTGAGGCACGCATCGCCGCATAGACCTCCGCCTACTCCGCCAACCTCACTGCAAAAGACGGAGGCCGTGGCAACTTCAACCAGGGTGGCTCTCGTGGCGGCGGCAACAGCGGCTCCCGTGGCTACAACAACAACAACACGGGCGCCCGCTCCTCCGACATGTACACTGGTGGTGGCGGCTTTGGTGGCGCGCCTCGCAGTGTGGTGACCGGCGGTGACCGCGGTGACCATGAGAAGTGCCAAATCTGCAAGAACGAGGGGCATGGTGCATGGCGCTACAAGAAGCGCTACGACCGCAACTTCAACAACAACGTTCGTAACCCTGCTGGTGGTGGAGGTGGTGGTGGCGGCGGTGGGAACTGATCTGCCAACACCGTCCACTCCTATGGAGTCGATACCAACTGGTATCTTGACTCTGGCGCAACCAACCACGTGATCGGTGAACTGGAGAAGCTCGTTGTCCATGATCGCTACACCGGCTCAGAGCAAATCCACACCGCAAGTGGTCAAGGTATGGACATTGCACATGTCGGTCATTCAGTTCTATCTACTCCTCATGGCTCTTTACATCTAAAGAACATACTTCATTCTCCGCAAGCCGACAAAAGCTTACTTTCTGCCTATCAACTCATCAAAGATAATCATGATTTCCTTGAGGTTTACCCTGAAACTTTTTTTGTTAAGGATCGGGCCACTCGGAGGACCATTCTTCAAAACGAGAGTAGGGGTGGTTTGTTTCCTGTCTCTGGACGGCAAGATGCTCCCCTTCAACAAGTTCTTAACGCCACCAAGCCATCTACTTCACGGTGGCACAAGCGCTTAGGACATCCTGCATTACCGGTGGTTCAGAAAATTCTTCGAGATTTCAGTCTTCCCGTGTCAAATAAACAAGACCATATGCTGGTTTGTGATGCTTGTCAGATGGCCAAGAGCCATCAACTTCCCTATCCTAAGTCTTTTAGTGAGTCAAAGGCTCCTTTAAAGCTTGTTTTTTCGGATGTGTGGGGTCCTGGACACGTTTCTGTAGGAAGACAAAAATATTATGTGAGCTTTATTGATGATTTTAGCAAGTTTAGTTGGATTTATATGCTCAAAAATAAGTCTGATGTGTTTGAGAAATTTCATCTCTTTCAACAACATGTTGAACGCCTCTTCGATCAAAAAATTCTTGCTATGCAAACGGATTGGGGGGTGAGTACCAGAAACTCAATTCTTTTTTTGAGCGCATTGGCATCACCATTATGTCTCGTGTCCCCACGCTTACTAGTAGAATGGATCCGCAGAATGGAAGCACCGTCATATTGTGGAAGTCGGTCTGTCTTTCCTTGCCCACGCCTTTATGCCCTTAAAATTTTGGGACGAGGCGTTTCTTACCGCGGTGTATCTCATCAACCGTGTACCTAGTAGGGTCATCAAAAACCAAACGCCCCTTGAACGTCTCTTTGGCAAGAAACCTGACTATACCTTTCTCCGCATCTTTGGGTGTGCTGTTTGGCCTAATTTGGGTCCTTACAATAAGCACAAGCTTGAATTTAGGTCCAAACAATGTGTCTTATTGGGGTATAGTAGCCTCCACAAAGGATACAAGTGCCTCGATGTAGCCTCCGGTCGTGTCTATATTTCTCGGGACGTCGTCTTTCATGAACACGTTTTCCCTTTGCCAAACTTCATCCTAACGCCGGTCCACAACTTCACAAAGAGCTCACTCTTTTACCTGTTCATCTTCTGCCATCGTCTCATTTTGATCAAGGGGGAGTAGTAGATACTGCTGAACGCATGTCCATGTCTAATAATACCTTTGATCAAAACCACTCTGATGCAAGTATGCAAGAAAACGAAGAAGATTTTGGCGATACGTATGATTTTATGCATGCAGAAACGACAGAGGAAGCTGTAGAGGATCCAGATGCAAATCCCAGAGCGAATCGCTCGGGATCCGTGGCGCCAGACGTGTCAGCTACCGCAGGGGAATCTCCTGTGGGATCTGCGCCGCTCCCTGATTCGGCGGCAGACTAGGCTGGGTTGCACAGCGGGCCCGCGGCCCGTCACATCACCTGACAGCCACCCTCGGTGGGGCCTGGTGGCCCACCCTCACGTGCGGGTGGTCGGCCTTCGCGTGTGGACGAGCGTGGTCCACGTCACGCGGGCGGGAACGCGCCGACAGGACGCTGCACGTCAGCCCAGGCGCGCCAAGTGGCAGTTCCGGGGAGGAGGATCCATCTGCACCTGCGAACGTGCCTGTTCCCGACGCGGATCCGCTACAGGAGTTATCTTCGGGATCTTCTGCGGATGATTCCAGTGCAGCTGGGTCGTCTTCTTTAAACCGCCTCCTACAGCAGGTTGAACGACCAGCTCCGCCACCTCCTATCCGCTCCAACACCAGGTCACAAAGTGGTATTGTTAAACCTAAAATATATAAAGATGGCTGTGTGCGTTGGGGCTCTTTTTGTGCAACAGATGAACCACAAAATTTTGGAGAAGCACTAGGTGAACCTCGTTGGAAATAAGCAATAGATGAGGAGTGTACTGCTTTAATGAAGAATAAATCTTGGCGCTTAGTTCCACCAGTCAGAGGCAAAAACATAATTGACTGCAAGTGGGTCTATAAGGTAAAGAGGAAATCTGATGGCACCATTGACAGCTACAAGGCACGTCTGGTTGCTAAAGGTTTCAAACAGAGGTATGGAATCGACTATGAGGACACGTTTAGTCCAGTCGTGAAAGCTGCTACTATTAGATTAATCCACTCAGTTGAAGTGTCTAGAGATTGGTGCATAAGATAGCTAGATGTAAAGAATACATTCTTGCATGGTGTTCTGGAAGAGGAAGTGTTCATGACGCAACCTCCTGGGTATGAAAATCCAAATGCACCACATCATATTTGCAAACTTGATAAGGCACTGTATGGACTAAAACAAGCACCTAGAGCTTGGTACTCTCGGCTCTCCTCTAAGTTACAATCACTTGGATTTACTCCCTCAAAGGGAGATACCTCGCTGTTTTTGTACCATTGATATGGGATAACCATTTTTATGCTCATTTATGTTGATGATATAGTTGTTACTAGTTCATCATCTAAAGCAGTTGAAGCCCTTCTTATGGACTTGAGCAAGGAGTTTGCACTGAAGGATCTTGGCAGTCTTCACTTCTTCCTTGGGATCGAGGTAAAAAATGTAAAAAGTGGAATTGTGTTGTCACAAGGAAAATATGTGCAAGAAATACTTCAGAGAATGGGCATGAAAGGATGTAAGCCATCATCTACACCTTTGTCTGTCTCTGAGAAAATGTCTCTTTATGATGGAGAGACTCTTGGAGCAGAGGACCCCACCAGGTACAGATGTATTGTAGGAGCTTTACAGTATTTGACATTAACTAGACTAGATATCTCATATTCAGTAAACAAAGTATGTCAGTTCTTACATGCTCCTACTAGTGCACATTGGACTGCAGTAAAGAGGATACTTAGGTATCTTCAGGGGACACAGAGTGATGGACTGAAAATTGGAAAGTCAGATTCAATGCTTGTAAGTGCTTTCTCACATGCAGATTGGGCAGGCTGTCCTGATGATAGAAGATCAGCAGGAGGCTTTGCAGTGTTTCTTGGCTGTAATTTGGTCTCTTGGAGTACTCGCAAATAGCCAACAGTGTCCAGGTCAAGTACAGAAGCTGAGTATAAAGCACTAGCTAATGCTACTGCTGAGATTATTTGGGTTCAGAATATGCTAACAGAGTTGGGTATCTCTCACCCAAGAGCAGCGTCACTTTGGCGTGACAATCTTGGTGCAACTTATTTGTCTGCTAATCCTATCTTCCATGCCAGGATGAAGCATATTGAGATTGACTACCACTTTGTTCGAGAAAGAGTGGCTGATAAATTGCTGAATATCAAATTCATACATACAGGTGATCAGGTGGCAGATGGGTTTACTAAACCTCTCACCTTGCGGCAATTAGAAGATTTTAGGCACAATCTCAACTTAGAAAGTTGTGATTGAGGAGGGGTGTTAAACGTTGTATTGTAACGTGTGCGTGTGTATGGTTGTTGTAATATGGTTAGGCTTAGAGATATGATAACATAGTTTGTTAGATTACTTGGAGATCAATCCTAGCATAACCAACCACTACTAGGGAAAAGCCTATACACAGAATCTTAGCAGCAGCGCGGTTCAAAAAGGAGCGCTGCTGCTAACTAGTAGTAGCGCGGGTTCTGTAAACTCGCTGCTGATAAGGATTTAGCAGTTGCGCGCTCGGCCTAAAATGTGCTACTACAAATATCGACTGGCGGTGTTCACCTAACTCTAAGTAGCAGTAGCGCGGTCGCAAGAACCGCGCTACTGCTACGTGTGTAGTAGCAGCGCGCTTTTTCCGAGATCGCTGCTGGTAAATTTCAAATTGCCACACTTTTTTGACCCAGTTAGCAGTAGCGCCGCTTCCCAAAGCGCGCAGCTGCTAAATCCTTAGCAGCAGCGCGTTTTAGGTCCCGCGCTACTGCTAACCCGCACCAACCCAACACCTTTCCCCACCCGTCCCTCCCCTCCCCCTCCTATTTTCCCTTCCCCCTACCTCCCCCTCCTCTCTTCCCTTCCCCCTACCTCCACCACATGCTCCCACTCTCACTCTTCTTCTTCTCCTCAATACTTCTCCCCCATTACTCTCTCTCTTCTATCCACCTTTCTCTCTCTTCATTACTTCTACATAACTACACCACCTCCATTAATGCATCCCCTTTCTCTTTTTCCTTCCCCCTCCACTAGTTGAAGTTGTCTCCTCCCAAATTAGGTAGCTAGGTAGATGTAGGATTTAGTTAAGTGACCTATTTGCCCCTAACTAGATCTATCTTTGTCAAGAAGAGCTTTGTGCACTTTTGATCTCCCTACAACATCATCTCCGTCGTGTGCTCGATCTCGATCGAGATAGAGGTGATGAAAATTTCATGTTTTTGCAAAATGGAAATATGTTTATGTGTGTGTGATATGTTTGTGGAAATTGTGTGTGTGGCATGAGTTGACGCCGCCAAATTGTGCTTTTGAGTTGCCTATGTTTTGCCGAAATGTCGATTTATTTCCGTTTCGGCGAATTCCGGGCAAACACTAGATCCATATATGTCCTATTTTTAGGGAAGGTCATGCCAAATTTTTTTATGACTTTGCTGCACGGTGACCTTCGGGGCATAGTTGTTTCAACCACACTCTCCTACAGTGGCGTAACCAGATGGATTAGTAATTAAGTGAATCCCATTTCATTGTCATAATCAACGCATAACCAGGTAGTCCCTGCTTTACCAGGATTTATTATTTTTATTTATTTTAGTGCTTAGTTGCCTACATTTTTTTAATTATTTTAGTGCTTACTTGCCTACATTTTTACTTGCCTACATTCTTTTATTGCATGTGCCTACAATTTCTTTTAATTATAGCCAACCAACATATTCTCTTTTATCATCAAATGGCATGTGGGATGCACAACAGTTCGCGTCTGGGTTAGGCCACGGGCAGTTACCAAAAGACGTGTGTTTGTAAGACACGAATAAAAATCCAAAACAACTAATGAGTTGAATGATTAGACTCATGACCTTAATATCTCGACAACCTGCTGATAAAAATGGCCAACATGAATGTTTATAAGAACATAATGTAGCATAACATTCAAAACATTTTTTCATTTTTCTGAACTTTTTGAGCTTTTCAAAAAATAAATAAAGTAATAATTACGAAATTCTGAATATCGTTCGAAATGTGAACAAATTTGGAAATCCTTATTCTTTTTCATCAAATTTGGAAAAGACAAACGAAACTTGAAAATGTTTTTTTTAATTCACAAACAATTTTCGAAAACATGAAACTCTTTTTAAGAAAACATCTTTTTTTGAAATTGTGAACAATTTGTGAAAATGGAAACATGTTTTGAACACCGAAAACAATTTTTGAAAACGTGTTTTTCAAACACAAACAATACTTTAAATTTGTGTTCATTTCAATAAACATGAATATATTTCGAATTTGTATCATTTTCTAAAATACAATTTATTTTGAAAATCTCAAACAATTTTGGAAAATATAAACATTTTTTTAACTGCGAACATTTTTTACTTTTGAAAATAATTTGGAAAGAGAAGAAAAAATTTAAAGTTTCAAACTTATTTCAAAATGAGAATAAAATTTTGAAATTCTGCTGAGTGTGCGCTTTTAGAAAAAGGAATTCTAAAAAATACTAAATTATAATTTATGAAAAAAGGAAAAAAGAAAAATAAAGTTGGTAAGAACAAGAGTATAGAAGAAAAAAGGAAAAAAAAGAAAAAGAATAGAGAAACAAACAAAAACTGGCCGGCCCAATCTTTTGCGCCATGTGCGAAATTGCCGCCCAATGCGGTAAATAATGTTTCTGAGATGCATGGACAGGAAACCTATGGGCTTGCTTTGCTGGGCCGCCACATGTGTGGCCAACATACAAATTTCGGGACAGAACTATTTTTCTTGTATAACAGATGGACGCACAAAACTTTAGTATTAGCTTGGATAGAACCAAAATCTTTTCGGTGGTGACCGGATGAAAAAATAGAAACACACCTTGCTTTATTAGTAAGGTATAGAAGGAAGCGCTTCCAAAAGTAAATCCTGTGAAAATTAAAGGAAGAGGACAGCGGTGTTTGCTAAGCGTCGAGGAACCGACAAAATTTGCGGAGGAGTGTTGGCGTCGTGCTATGGACGAGGAGTTGGGATCTATCCAAGACAACAAACCATGGGAGCTCGTGGATCCACCCAACGACCATAATATCATAGGGCTCAAGTGGGTGTACAAAGTCAAGAAAGATGCTGAAGGAAACTTGATGAAGCATAAAGTAAGGCTCGTAGCCAAAGGATACGTGCAAGAGCAAGGTGTAGACTTCGAGGAAGTGTTCGCTCCAGTCACAAGGATGGAATCGGTGAGGCTAGTTATAGCTCTCGCGGCTCAAGAATCTTGAAAGCTACATCACATTATGTAAAATCCGGTTTTTTGAATGGGGAGTTGAAGGAAGAAGTATATGTGAAGCAACCACCGGGTTACATCAAAAAAGGAGAGGAGCACAAGGTGTTGAAACTACACAAGGCATTGTAAGGGCTACGCCAAGCTCCTCGGGCGTGGAACATCAAGTTTGATCATACACTAGTTTCTCTTGGTTTTGAGAAAAGCCCACTAGAGCAATGCTCTATACAAGTGAGGTATATAAAGGCAAGGATCGTCTTCTAGTGGGTATCTATGTTGACGATCTGTTGATAACTAGAGAAGATGAGGAGGAGATTGCTAGATTCAAGCTATAAATGAAGGAGCTTTTCAAGATGAGTGATCTAGGGCTCTTGACTTACTATCTCGGGATCGAGGTACAACAAAAGCCAGAGGGAATCACACTGTGCTAGGAGGCATATGCAAAGAAGATTCTTGTAAGTTGTAGCATGAAGGACTGCAATCCAAGTCATATTCCGATGGAGCCTCGACTTAAACTTAGCAAGAGGAGCCAAGCACCCGCGGTTGATGCAACTGAATACAGGACTGTGGTCGGAAGCCTAAGGTATCTTATGAATACATGAACAGACTTGGCCTATTCTATTGGCATAGTGAGTCGCTTCATGGAAGCACCCACGACAGAACATTGGGCAGCTGCGAAACAAATACTCAGGTACATCAAAGGGACAACTAACTTCGGTTGTGTCTATTTGAGAGAGAAGCGGAAGGAGATGGTGGAGCTACTTGGCTACAGTGATAGCGACTTAGCAGGAGATATTGACGACCGTAAAAGTACCTCGGGCGTGGCATATTTCTTGGGAAGAAGCACAGTGAGTTGGCTATCACAAAAGCAGAAGGTGGTCGCATTATCATCTTGTGAAGCGGAGTATATTGCAGCTGCAACCGCGGCGGGTCAATGTGTGTGGCTAGAAAGGCTACTCGGTGACCTTACTGACAAGGAACCGGAAGGAGCGGTGCTCTACATTGACAAAAAGTCCACGATTGCTCTATGTAAGAATCCAGTGCATCATGAAAGAATTAAGCACATTGATATAAGGTATCATTACATATGGGATTGGTTGGAAGAAGGCAAGATTAAAGTTAACTACATTTGCACCGATGATGAACTAGCAGATATCCTGACAAAGTCTTTGGGACGGCAGAACTTCACAGAGATGCGAGGAAGGATCGGCGTTCAAGCTGCGAAGTGAGGACATCGTGGTTGGGGGGTGATTGTTGGAATCAACCACGTAATAGAAATCTTGTCCGGTATGGACTAGGAGCAGTCACCGACTCGGTATTGTAATAGGCTAGCAGCTAATATAAATACCCGTGTACCCCCTAGGTTGTAACACCAGATCAAACAAAGCAATAAAAATCCAAAGGCTCAACACGAGCCTTTTGCAATCAAGTCGAGCGTGTTTCCTGTGCTTGTTTCTTGTGCTAAGCTAGCTAGACATCCAGAGCATCCACCAGGCTGCCTGCTTGCTAGCTTAGCTAGTACTTCCTCCGTCTCAAAATATTTGTCATCAAAATGGATAAAAAAGGATGTATTTAGAACTAAA
The DNA here is from genome assembly GCF_018294505.1 of Triticum aestivum. Classification (NCBI taxonomy): domain Eukaryota; kingdom Viridiplantae; phylum Streptophyta; class Magnoliopsida; order Poales; family Poaceae; genus Triticum; species Triticum aestivum. The sequence goes on along the minus strand of NC_057813.1, from coordinate 759,673,508 downwards.
ATACGTCTAGACGCATCTCCTTTTATCCATTTTGATGACAAGTATTTTCGGACGGAGGGAGTACGTGCGTATTGCATCTCCGTCGTCCGGCGGCTCGAAAGCTACACTACTAGAAAAAGGCCTGCTAGTGGCGCACCTGTTTTGCCTACTAATGGCGCACTACAGGTGCGCCACTAGCACCACGCCATTAGAATTTTTTATTAATGGCGCACCACAGGTGCGTCATTAGTATCTGGTATTCTAATGGCGACAGTGCACCATTAGTATAGCTCAAGGTGTGCCATTAGTATGCCTCCCAGGGGGTCATATTTAGCCATGTGCTTTGGCTTACTAATGGCACACTAGGGGATGATGCACCATTTGTGTCCTTTCTGCAATGCGCCATTAGTGTGCTGAGTGGTGCGCCATTAGTAAGAATATTAGGGATTATTTTTTTCTGATATTTGCACAGGTTGCAAAACATATTACTGCACACAATATAGAGAGCACAATATATAAACAACAGATTTATTAAATACAATAGAAGATTAGTCTTCGAATACAATTCATCATATTAGTCTCCGAATTTAAAATACCGAACAAAGTTAGAACATTACAAGTCTCGAAACCGCGAATAGCGAGTTTGTCTTCACATTACAAGTCGATATCGATCATCTAAACTACCATCACATAGAAGGGAGCTGCGGTCATCATGATAAGCATAATCGCAATGAAACTTATCTTCATCCGGTTCCTCCAACACTCCCTCCTCTCTCGCGCTAGATAGCATGCGTATCTAACTTCCGCCTCCGCCCTAGTGTTGTACCCTTTGTAGCTGTTACCGCTGAAACGGTGAACCTGTCTCCGACACTCCTCCCAGTCGTCGTAGACTCCGGGAACCTTACCCTTGTACACGACATACGACGGCATCTCTATGCACTAGCCACAAAACGTTAGTAACAATTCACAGACAATACATAAGCAATATATAAGTATGCAACAAAAGGATCGGAAGAGAAAAGCAAAACATTAGTAGCACGATTCATGGTCCTACTAATAAATAGCATCGATTACATATAAGTTGAACGACTGTCCAAACCAAAGAGACATACAAGTTCATTAAAGTTTAATATTACAACATGATCCAATCGACAATTCAGAACTACATAGCATCACTACTTTCGACTCGACTCACGGGACCGGAGCGTGGATGAAGCCGCCGTCTTTCGTGATGGTCATGAAATCGCGGGCGTTGTCAGCCTGCATTTGTAGCGTTGTTCTATCTCACAGTTGGATGGTTGAGATCTGAGGTAGAACTGCCCCGAGGTACGAAGGACATCTTGATGGATGATTTCTACAAACTTCGACTGGATGCGAAAGAATTCTTATCTGATGTCCGCATCCTGGATTGCCGACAAGCGTGTGGCCCAATCTCTGAGATTATTTGGTAGCAGAAGGTGATTATGGTCCCGTACGATCGCCCACATGTGATTGAGGGCGTAGTAGGCATCCTTCTGACCGCCAGGCGGCTGCTTGACGCAGGGGAACGTCGTATTGTGGGTGAACACGTGGTTGCCATACCTACGAACTGGCCTCTTGAAGGTGCCTCCAGATCTGGTGTAGGCGGGGAGAGCATCATCAGGAACTTTCTTGATATTTGTGTAGTCTATCTTCGAGTCACGGTCCGGGTCGAAATACGTGACCATGGAATATTTCGGGCTTAAGAGGATGAGTGTGCGATGTGTGTCACTGCACAAAACACGGAATGTTAGAAAAAAAAGAACGATCAAAATCTAAGAAATCATATGTTACGGGGCGGTGAGGGGATGACTTACTCGGGAAAGTAAGGCACGAGGAAGTTATCCTTATCTGGGTTTGCCAGAATGACGCCTTCGAGGTGTGAACTCGCGACTTGCCGGTCCCCAGCGCTGCCTAAGATCTTGGCACGCATGTAGAAGGGGTTGACTATCCCGATGTCCGGGGTCTTGTCTCTAATGATCCGCATCTCCATATTCAGCGAAAGCAGCCGAACGAAGATGTAGTGCAGCGGATGAAGGTTAAACATAGCGAAGATGTCATCAAACCATAGGACGATCGTACCCCCGATGGCTCTATCCACAAAGCCCTTGCCCTCTGGCACCTTGGCCACGAAAACCGGGTATGCCACATCATTCCGGGAGAGACGCCGCTTCTCCAAAGAAAGAACACTGTCATGCAGACTCCGCATAGCATCGGTTGCATCATTGAGCAGATTTGTCGGTAGTGATACGTCCATTTTGCATCATGATTTTATGTCAATATTTATTACATTATGGGCTGTTATTTCACGTTATGTCACAATACTTATGGCTATTCTCTCTTATTTTACAAGGTTTACATGAAGAGGGAGAATGCCGACAGCTGGAATACTGGGCTGGAAAAGGAGCAAATATTGAAGGACTATTCTGCGCAACTCCAAAAGTTCTGAAACTCCATGGAATACCTTAAAATAAATAAAGAAAAATCATCACCAAAGATGAAGGCCAGGGGGCCCACACCCTGCTCACGAGGGTGGGGGGCGCGTCTCCCTACCTCGTGGGCCCCCTGGTGGCTCTCCGACGCCCATCTTCTCCCATATGAAGTCTTTCGATGAGAAAAAAATAGGAGAGAACCTTTCGGGACGAGACTCCACCGCCACGAGGCGGAACCAATCTAGGGCTCCGGCAGAGCTGTTTTGCCGGGGACACTTCCCTCCAGAAGGGAGAAAACATCACCATCGTCATCACCAACGCTCCTCTCATCGGGAGAGGGCAATCTCCATCAACATCTTCACCAGCACCATCTCATCTCCAAACCCTAGTTCATGTCTTGTATCCAATTCTTGTCTCCAAGTCGGGGATTGGTGCTAGTAGGTTGCTAGTAGTGTTGATTACTCCTTGTAGTTGATGCTAGTTGGTTTATTTTGTGGAAGATCATATGTTCAGATCCTTTATGCACAATATTACCCCTCTGATTATGAACATGAATATGCTTTGTGAGTAGTTACGTTTGTTCCTGAGGACAAGGGAGAAGTCTTGCTATTAGTAGTCATGTGAATTTGGTATTCGTTCGATATTTTGATAAGATGTATGTTGTCTAACCTCTAGTGGTGTTATGTGAACGTCGACTACATAACACTTCACCATTATTTGGGCCTAGAGGAAGGCATTGGGAAGTAATAAGTAGATGATGGGTTGCTAGAGTGACAGAAGCTTAAACCCTAGTTTATGCGTTGCTTCGTAAGGGGCTGATTTGGACCCACATGTTTCATTATATGGTTAGGTTTACCTTAATACTTTTGTTGTAGTTGCGGGTGCTTGCAATAGAGGTTAATCATAAGTGGGATGCTTGTCCAAGTAAGGGCAGTACCCAAGCACCGGTCCACCCACATATCAAATTATCGAAGTACCGGACGCGAATCATATAAGCTTTATGAAAACTAGCTTGACAATATTCCCATGTGTCCTCGGGAGCGCTTTTCCTATTATAAGAGTTTGTCCAGGCTTGTCCTTTGTTACAAAAAGGATTGGGCCACCTTGCTGCACTTTATTTACTTTTGTTACTTGTTGCTCGTTGCCATTTATCTTATCACAAAACTATCTGTTACCACTTATTTCAGTACTTGCAGAGAATACTTTGCAGAAAACCGCTTATCATTTCCTTCTGCTCCTCATTGGGTTCGACACTCTTACTTATCGAATGGACTACAATAGATCCCCTATACTTGTGGGTCATCAGGTAGCATCGCCCTACCCGCCACATGCACCCTCCTCGAGATATCCTTAGGTGAAGGTCGCCCGTCCTGAGCACGGATCGTACTTGGTGCCGGCTGGCTCGCACCGCCCTTGTTATTCTTTTGTTTCCGTCCCTTCTTCTTCATCTTCTGTAATGGGATCGAGTTCTGCTCAGAGACCGCCTTCTTGAGTGTGTTGGGGCTGATAATATTTCGCACCTCCACTAGTGCAGAACCGGGCTTTAGTGCCGGTTCGTGACGGCCTTTAGTGCCGGTTGGCGAACCGGCACTAAAGAGTGGGAACTAAAGGTCCCCCCCTTTAGTACCGGTTTGTCACGAACCGGCGCTAAAGTGCAAACACGTGGCACGAGCCAGGCCCGGGTGCGTGTGGGACATTAGTACCGGTTGGTAACACCAACCGATACTAAATGTTTGGGTGTTTTTTTTAATTTTTGCTTTAATTTTGTGTTTTCAATTTGGCTTTATTTTCCATTTAATTCTTTTTTGTTTGCTGGTATTTCACGATACTACAAATTGTACACGTTATGCATATATATAAATAGATTTTCTCGTACGTATAGAACCGCATATATATATATAATATATATCATCAAATGTCTCACAGCCAACACCATTAACTATTCACACATACACATGTATATACATATACAATTTCTCCTACATGTTGCCTTCGTGCCTTCGGAGCACGATGACAAGTGGTTCATGGGGGCGGTAGCGGGTAATAGTATTCTCCTTTGGGATCTATGACCTGGTCGAGCAAAAATCCGACTATTTCCTCTTGAAGTGCTTGTATGCGGTCCGATGGTAGGAGCTTATCCCGCACCGACCTGAACTGTTAAGAAGGAGATCAATATGCATGTGTGTTAGTTGTGTGACTAGATATCGATAATGGTGTGAATAGTGTTCTGACAAAAACGTACCCAGTCCTGTCTATCAGATCTGCTTCTTTCGCACGTCATCATGTGAATGTTCTCGCAAACGTAGAATGCACACAGATTATTCCCCGGCGCCTGCTCAGGGCCTTTACGAGAATGGAATTGAATCAGATAATGATTAATCAAGCATGATAATTAATTAATGATAATGAAACAAGAATTAAAGAGATGGTAGCTAGCTAGTACTACTTAATTACTTACCTTGGGTCGATGCCAAAACAACTTTTTTGGCCACTTGCCTGGAATCACCTTGATGAACCTTGCCCATGCCCTGCCCGCTGGCAAAGAAAATTAATAAAGGGGTTATTAAATAGTTCATATCAGGAACTAATAGTTAATACTGATTAAAATTACCTGTTGACTATCCCCTTCACGATGGTGTAGTCTTTATCTTCTTTAGTTAGTGAGTCCAGTAATTCAACTTTTCCTTCCTCAACTTTAATGTCTAACAAGACCCAGTGCCAACTGCATACGCACACGTTCGCGTGTCTTAATTAAGCGGGCATGTGCATAAAATTAATCAACTACCGTAAACCGTATACACTTAATTATTAACATCTAGCTAGCTAGTAAGCAAAAACAGAATTTGTAGTACAAGACAGTGTGACTCACGCGAAGTTGTAAGGAAGTAGTATATCTTCATTGCTATTGAGGCGCTTGAAGAACTCTAGCATGCTTTCCTCTACAGCAGCTTGACAATGTTCAATCTCCCATATTTCCTGATTAATGGTATTTGGGTCAATGAACCCAACGCCATAGCGTCCAGCTTTTTTCATTTCATATATCTTCATCATGCATATAATACCACAGAAAAAGAATATAGTGAGGATAATTACATGTAATGATTGATCATAATTATCACTACATAACTAGCTTGAGAATTAAATTACAAAAAGAAATCACTTACAGACAATAGCAACTGACGATAGACTTGTCGAGTGCGTCTTGATTAAATAACTGAAATAGTTCTGGATACTCAATGGCCAGGGCTTTCTCATGGTAATAATGCTCATGCTTGACATTCACCATGAGGGACTCTCGATTGGAAATCTTGGTAATGTTCATGTACCATTGATGCAATTGATACATTCTCGTTGGGAGGTCCTTGACCTTGTCTAGATGGACCAAAGGTTTGCCCCGGACATATTGCCATGCTATTTCCGATTCTTTAAAAGCGTAGGCATGGGCTCGATTTCGAGGAGTTGTCCAACAGAGATATTGAGTATTTGAGCCTGCATTATATGATCCTCTGTTATTACCACATCGCCATGTTGGGGAACGCTAACGGTTTGCCCACAATAATATTTGGCGCGCGTACTACTCCTCTCATGTGTTGTTCGCACAACAAGCGGGGGGATCGCTTGCGCCGCCTGTTCTCCCAACTGGGGAACGGTTTTCCCGCATTTTTTGCAAGCTGCTTGTTGGCTCGAGCTTGAGCTCGCTTCCGTCTGTAGTCGTGCTCGATGTGCCTTCCTGATTTGGCGCTCATAGTCCGAGTCAACAGGCTTGGGAGCTGGTTCTCTAGCCATACGCATGAAGTGGTCAATTACTTTCTCAGGCACTTTCTCCTTTGGCGGCGGTGCCGGTTTCGGTCCAAAATGGGCATCCACTTGGGCTTGCACTATGGCTGCGTTTTGCTCCACAATTATGTCATAAGGCCTCTGAGGAAGAGGAGCGAGGCTTGGACCATATTTATATCGCTTGCCTTCGCCTGTACTTCCTGAACTACCTCGACTCGTACCACTACGCACCAAAGCTGCGGGATGTCTCTTCTGTGATTGCTGAGCCGGCGGAGACGGCTAACGTGGAGTTGGACCAGGAGAAGTGGCCTGACGATGTGCCGGACTTGAAGCAGGAGGTGTGGCCTGACACGGTGCCGGACTTGAAACCGGAGAAGTGGCATGACGCTGTGCCGGGCTTGAAACCGATGGAGTCAGCTCACGCGTTCAGGGACTGGAGGAGGTGGCGGACTTCGAGGAGGAGTCGTCTCACATGTTCGTGGACTTGGAGGAGCGGGAGTCTGCTGACTCGGTGGCGGACTTCGAGGAGGAGTCGGCAGACAACGCGGTGTCGGTGGACTTCGAAAGATGATGCAATACTTTCTCCATAGGATGATACGATGTATGGCCTCTCCCAGTGTGCGCTCGTCTTCACCTCCAGGAATGTCAAGCGTTAGCCCCGAATATGCGTCCACCACTTCATCAACCATGACACGAGCATAGCCCTCTGGAATCGGGATGCAATGGTAGGTTGCTTTGGGGGTAACTGGAAAAGCAACGCCGTCCGCCACCTTCATGGATATGTTCTTCATTTTGGAGTGTAGCTCGCAGTTACTGTTCTCTATGATCTCATCCAGAGGGTATGTATCCAGCAGTGTGTCGCCCGGGGCAGAACCAACACTGCTTCTCAACATGGATGGGACGGTGCTATCCAATGCTGGACGATCATCCGCTTGCTGCTGCCGTTGCTGAGACCCCCTTTCCTGGCTAAGTGAGTCGATCTGCTGTTGCTGCTACTGGAATTTGAGTGCCAGGTCCGCGTGCCTTGCTTCTAGGCCTTGAAGGCGTTCTGCGTCCTGCTTCCTCTGCTCCTCCTCCAGCTTCCTTCTTGCACGGCTCCTGTAGTCCTCGTTCCATTCTGAAAAGCCCTCATACCAGGGAATAATGCCCATGCCTCGTGTTCTTCCCGGGTGTTCAGGATTTCCCAGGACGCGCGTAAGCTCGTCGTTCTCTCTGTTGGGCGTGAACACCCCCCTTCGAGCTTCATCTATTGCGTCAATTATCTTTTGTTTGGCTCCTTTTAGACTTGCCTTCCGCGAAACTTCACCTGTCTTCGGGTCCAACGCTCCTCCATGTGCATAGAACCAAGTTCTGCACCTGGGGGCCAGTGCCGGGTAACCGGAGGACCCCTGCATCCTCCATCTGTTGCTCAGACTTATCCCACTTAGGCAATCCCACCGCGTAGCCACCTGGACCCAGCCTATGGAACTGCATCTTTCTTGCGGAATTTGCCTTGTTTTTCATCGACCGTTCCTTAGATATTTCTGAATCCTTGAAGGTCACGAAATCGTCCCAGTGCTCTCTTTGCTTCTCTAGTGTTCCCGTGAATTCTGGAGTCTTCCTTTCATTAGCGAGGTAGTTGGCCCATACAGTTTTCTTGTGGGTGTTGAATGCAATTGCCATCTTCTTAAGAGCAGCAGCCTTGACTTTCTCCACATCTGCTTCAGTGAAATGATCTGGTAGGGTGAAATGTTCCATCAGAGATTTCAGAAGGTCTTCTTTGGCTCTTTTGTCGACCCAAGTAACACCTGGACGTTCAGTCTTTGGCTCTTTCCATTCTTGAATGGAGATAGGGAGTTTGTCCTTCACAAGAACTCCGCACTGACGAGTCCACTTGTTCGCAATGTTCTTAGGCGTGAGGGGTTCGCCACTAGGTTTGATGGATTCGATGTGGTACTTTACACCATCCTTCAACAATCTGCCCGGGCCTCGCTTTGTCTTGCTGTCTGTAGAAGCAGATTTGCTCGATCCGGAGGGCTGAAAGAAGAAACATTGATTCGTTAATATATCTTCAATAAAAAAACATGTGATGATCACCATGATGCATGCTTATATAAATATACCTCGCCGGTAGTCTTTGTTATTTGAAGATCAGCATTGTCTGTGTCATCACAAACATTGTCTGTGTCATAATCATAATCATAGTTCGTGACTTCATCAGCCCGGTCGTCGAGATCGAATATTTTTTCATCACCCTCTCCGGTATTGTTCAGATATTGGGAGACGTCATCTGCTTCATTCAGATCATCTAGCCAGTGAGGGCTGCGTATGATGTCGAACAATTCCTCTTCTCTCTCTCTGCCGGTATTGTCCGCCATATCTTTTACTTTACTAATACAGAAGAAATATAAAACAATTTAGTATTCAAATTACAATGCATGGATGCAATTAATCAATAAGGAAAAACTGAATCTCGAATACATCATCTCGAATATATAATCTCGAATACATTATCGATCGTCTTAATATATATAATCTCGAATACATCGTCTCGAATATTATATATCGAATACATCACTGGCTAGGTACCTAATAAAGATCGAGTACTACAAAAGAATCTAGGGCGCCACTCGCGGTTCCTGGGGCGCGGGCGGTGCACACCCAAAGAGAAGGAACCATCACAGGATCATATCTCCGGTTATCTGCCCAAAGAACCCGCCAAGTAGTGGAGAACCTGACGTCGTCCATAGCAGCCATGTAGCGATGGACGTGCTCATCTTCCTCCCTGATACGGCGACGCACCACCTCCGGCGGGGCCGGCTGCCTCTGCACCGAATGTGGCCCACGCGGACGCCACCAAAGAAGATCAGGGTCGACGACGGGACCCGAGGTCGGGTTCCTCACCAAGCGGCGTGCCCCTTCAGGTAGCACCTCCCAGTGCCAGCCCGGCGGAGCCCAGTCCCGGACATGGGTCCCCTCAACCAGGACGTCGTCGCGAACGGGTCGACGACGAGGATGCGGGCCGGGCATATCGTCGAGAACAAATACTATATGCCTGCAAAAAGTAACATTTTTTAAATGATTGGATTGTGATAACTAAAATTCTATATATATATATGCAAATTCTAACAATTTGACATTAATCTAATTCATCTAACTAAAATTAATTCTAAAATTTCCTGATTATATAACTAACATTTCCATAACAATTCTAATATTTATATAACTAAAAAACAGAAAAATTGCTAACATTTCTATTAATATTTCTATAACTAAAAAACAGAAAACATCTATTATATAATTAATATAGAAGTCAAACGAGACACCACAAGCATAAACATAGATGGACAAAAGCAACCAAATAACGTGTAATAGGTAGATACGTGCAAGGCTACAATCCCATCAATTATGGGCAACGATCTGCGCCGGTGCGCCGGCCGAACGTTTGGCCGGTCGCACCCTAGCCGTCAGATCGGCCCGTCCCGAGCCGTTGGATCCTTATCCCTGGGCGGCGTCTTCCTCTCGCGAGCGCGTACGAGAAAAGGAACCTCATCTCGCCGGCGCGCACATTCTCCCTCGTCGTCGGCCCCCCGCCTGCCCTCCTCGTCTCTCAAGCTCGTCGACACCCTCGCCGCCCTCGCCGGCCGTCTTCGCCGGCCGCCATGGTGCCGGTCCCAGCCCTGGGCGGCCGTCCTCGTCACCGGCTTCGCCCATGCAACAGCCCACCCCTGCGGTTGTAGCTTCCGTGGCAACCGTTGTAGCTCCGGTGGCGACGACCGGAGCTCACCGGCGTGCTCGCCGGTCTGCTCGCTGGTGCTCATACCTCGCTTGCAACAAAAAATCAAGCCCCGGGGGAATATGCCCAGTGCTGTAACCGACGACGGAAAAAGCTACAATCGCTGACGAAAAAAGCTTCAACTAGCTATGAAAAAAGTTTCAACTCGTACAACGGAAACTATGAACGACCAAAGAAAAGTTACAACCGGTGACAAAAAAAGCTTCATCTCGCGACAAAAAAGCCTCATCCGACGATGAAAAAAGCTTCAACTGTGGAGCCGTACCCATGGACGACAAACGAAAAAGCTGCAACCGGCGGTTAAAAAAGCTACAACGGGCAATGAAAAAAGCTTCAAACTTATTGTCTTAGCTGTGAACCCCGCGATGACGATGTCGCCGTTTTGCTGCAACCATAGTTTGGTTTTGCTACAAACGGCGTTGAAATTTGCTACAATCATTATCACAGCTACTTGTGTTGCTCCACCGAGCTCCCATGCCTGCCCATGGCCATCGTCGTTTTGCTGCAACCGTAGTAGATTTTTGCTACCACCGATGATTGAATTTGCTACAACTGGTTCCACCGATGATTGTAGTCTGCCATGGCTGGCTGCAGCTCCCGCGTGGCCGGGTCCGGAGAGGTAGGCAGAGCTCCGATGCATGCGCATCTGCACGGATCTGGTCGAGGGTGGTCAGATCGGCTGATTCCCATGACGGCGACGTCCCTGGGAAGCCTCCGGCGTGGGCGACAGGTTGACCATGGCAACGGGGAGAGAGAAGAGAGAGATGACCGAGAGGAAGAAGAGAAAGGGCAGGAAGGAGAAGACGCACGTGGGCGGCCCCCTCATCCTACGTGTCGTTAGGTGGGTCGCTGGGCGCGTTTGCGCGTGGACGCGACCGGCCGAAGCTTCGGCCGGTGCGCCCTTGGCAAACGATTCCCATCAATTATGCACCATCAAGGAAACGTAGACTAGATGGAGATCCATATTTTGGCAGTTAAGGATTCTAACAAAGGTATGCACGGTGTACAAGAGGAATACCACACGACATCCTCAGCTTTGAAGTTTCGTCCATATATAGGACACCGCCCTTGACCCAGACGTACACCATGACTAAGACGGCCCTCCACGCCGGCGTCTCCATCGCGAGCGTGCACGACTGCTCGATGCTCGCGTCAGACACAACAAAGTGCAGCTACTCCAAGAAGCCGGCCTCAGACGCAGGCATGTAGGACAATGTGGGCCGGACTGCAAGCCGCTGTCCCGTGGGCATGCAGAGGACGAGACGTCCAACTGCAAGACGGCCTTAGCCAGGGAAGCTGACGGCCGGAAAGATGAGACCTGGGTGCACGCTGGCCCCGGCCTCGAACAAGGTCAGACAGCAACAACGCTGGTGCCAGGCCGCCACCACCGATCCTTGGCCCCGCTATCTAATCTATTCGTGATCGCACGTACATCCATGGCATTACCTAGCACCATTCAGCAGGATATCAACTATGAATTTCTTAGACTTCAAACCTATATTGTCAACTGCAATTATGTTCTTCATTGGGGGACCATTGTATTCTTGAAAAATGCATACACCTATATATATGGTGTCTTTTTCTTAGATATACGTGATGATAAGACAAACCTGATTCCATTCTGATTGATTATCGCAGCGGACGGCGCAAAAAAATAGCCGATGTTGTACGTGCATGTTGAGGTCGCTGGAGCCAGCTATATTCTTGGATCAATTAGAAGATTGGATAAGCGTGTCACTGATGTATACAAAGCATCAGCAAATAGTATTCCACCAGTGTAAGTTATCTCGCGTCTAGATTTTGTGCATGGTCAGAAAACTGGAGAAACACACAAATTAAAGGTTATTCGGTGGGAACTAGAAGCCGGGTTGGATCTGAACATGGCAGCAACCCCTGAAACGACCAAACATAAATTATGTGATGAGCTCCAGAGATGATACTGATCTAGCACCGGCGCAGAAGACGAGCACAGAAGGTGTCCTGAATCTACGTCAAGGTCTATGGTGTCGAAAGACCATGATTCGGGTCCAGCGTTTTGATTTTCGGTTTGTGATTTTTCTCGCCCTAGGCCGAGATGGCCGAATTTCGGTCGTTTTTAAAAAATTCGGCCGAAATTTGACCAAATTTTGACTGAAATTTGATTAAAATTTAACCAAAATTTCTCAAATTTGACCAATTTCGGCGGAAGATAGATTTCGCCCTAGGCCGAGATGGCCGAAATTCGGCCGAAATCCATTTTTTTCGGCCGAAATTCAAAACACAGTTCGGGTCCACTATGCTGTTATCGATTTCGTGATAGGCAACAAAATTTGATGACCGTAGCGAGGATGGAGGGCAACCCCAAACACCACAAACACAGGCGCAAGCCTGGCATGCCACAGATGACCTTGGTGGATTTGACGACTCACTGTGTAACTGCAATTTGCATCCCTTGCACTCCCATTATTTTCTAATCGCATGATTTGACCCCAAGTTTACAAATGGAGGTCCATCAAAAGAATTGTTTGAACCAAACGCCCAAGGTATCAGGTTGGTTAAAATAGATTGTGTTCTTTCCTCATGCATTTCTATACGATCTAATGAAGGCATGCACACACATGAGGTAGTAGTAGACGCATCATATGAAGACAAAGTAATTAGTTCTAGGAAAGAAATCAGTCCATGGGAGCAATAATAAGGATGACCAAAGCACCACACCGAATACATGAATCTATCTACAAGTCACCATACTAATAGTAAACAATTGATAGGAAAAGAAGGCATTACATTTGTCATCGGCGTCTAGCTCTAAAAAACACCCAAACATGGCATGTGGTAGGAGGTTCAGAAAGAAAACACAATACAAAATATTCCATAAGCACGCACGGTACCCGTCAAACACACAGTAAAATATATAAATGAATGGTTATTTTTAGTTAACTATACGTCACTTATCATGGAAAAATCATTGACAAAAAAGGCATGATGAAATATGTATCTGTAAAATTGATCGTGGTAGAATCATTTTTGCATACATTTTGGTTTAACACGAGAAGAGAAGAAGTGGTGCCTAGAATCCATTCATGTTTAGATTTAATTCTTGGTGGAGAATTTCTCAGAAACATATTAGTCTAAAAGAAAAAAAGAGGGTTGATATGATATTAAAGTCTACAAGTTATTTTATCAACAAACAATAATGTACTCGGTACTATAACGATCAAGTTACCTAGAGACTTGCGTTTGACTTCAGTATATTTATATGATATATGGTTAGTAGAAAATTAATTAAGTCAGATAATACTTGAGAGAGAGGACACATAGTCGGCATGCAAACAAATTCGATACAAAATATATATATTGTCAATCTAGCCGCGCAAATGCGTGGGGCACACCGCTAGTTTATAACATTTCTATAAAACTAACATTTCTAATATTTATATAACTAAAAAACAGAATAATTTCTAACATTTTTATAACTAAAAAACAGAAAAATTTATAACAAACAAACTAATGTGTGTGTGTGTGTGTGTGTGTGTGTGTGTGTGTGTGTGTAGTGTGTGTGTGTGAGTGGACACGGCGGCCAGGGCGAGCTCACCGGCGAGGCGACGACGGGGCGACGGACGGGGCGGCGACGACGGGGCCGCGACGACGGGGCGGGGCGGCCGGGGCGACGGGACGGGGCGGCGACGACGGGGCGGGGCGGTGCGCGGCGACGGGGACGGGGACGACCGGGGCGGCGACGTCGACGGGGCCGGCGACGAGGGGCAGCGACGGCCGGGGTCGGCGACGAGGGGCGGGGGCGGCGACGATGGGGCCGGGCGCCGCGACGGAGGGAAACAGAGGGAAGAACAGAGGGAAACTGATTTTTTTTTCAAGTGTAGTATATATAGGATGGACCTTTAGTACCGGTTGGAGCCACCAACCGGTACTAAAGGTCTGTTTTGGCCAGGCCAAGCGGCGGGAAGCGCACCCCCTTTAGTACCGAGTCGTGGCACCAACCGGTACTAAAGGGGGGGGGGTCTTTAGTACCGGTTGGAGCCACGACCCGGTACTAAAGGGGGTGCGCTGGCTCCAGGCGGTGCGCAAGTTTAGTCCCACCTCGCTAGTCGAAGGGCTACCGCACTGGTTTATAAGCCCCAGTGCGGTAGCTCTCTCGAGCTCCTCTCCTTACCTGGCCTACTGGGCCTACCTGTCCTCTTCGCCCAGTGGGCCTACTGGGCCTTTGCGGGCCTGCATCCTGGCCCAACAAAAGGTTGTGTTGCTAGTCGTATGCAGGCCGCTTTGGCCCAGTAGGCGGGCTTTTTTTTCTTAATTTTTTTTCGCTTTATTTATTTTTGTTTTATTTATTTTTGAGTTGTTTTTTGCTCTATTTAGAGTTTCTTTGTGAATATTTTTGCTTTCGGTACAAAAAATTACAAACTTTCTGTTAGTGCTGGTAGTTTTCAAATTTGAATAGTTTAAATTTTGAATTATTTGAAATTTGTGTGAATCACTAGTTTGTGAATAACTTAACTTAGAAAAAAGTTTTTTCAGTGATTCTTTTTTCTTATGTTTATTATTAGTGTGTTTTATCATTATATTCAATTTGGTAATGCTTAGATTATTTAAAAAATGAAATGCCTTTGTAACAGTTCAGTTTTCGTCCGAAACCCTGATACTTCGAAAGAGATTGTCCATTTTATACACGAAGTGCATCCAGTTTTTGCCGTAACCCTCTCTACTTTCTTGCATATGCTATTTGTATGAAATTATGATACCATGCCAACTTTCAACCTTTTTTCTGAGTTTATTTGAAATGCTTTTCAATTTCAGGGTCATTTAGCTGGAAAAAATCAGTAAATGCATGAAAAGAATTTGTTTGCACATAAAATTTCTTCGCGTTTCAAATGCCAAAACACATAACTACCCTAACTATTACAGACATTCCCTCCTGGGTGTGAAACACAGAAGAAAGTGATGATAGTGAAGCCGATCACATCCCAGATCTTTCGGTGTGAAACTTTTTCTTCGCGTGTGTCCCTTTGCGCCGTAACCATGGAAAATCTTCATCATTTAACAGGATGCTCGTGTCAATATTCACTGTGAATGGAGCAATTTCATCAAACTTTTCATAATCTTCTGACATGTCTGTCTTGTCATCCACTCCCACGATGTTTCTTTTTCCTGAAAGAACTATGTGGCGCTTTGGCTCGTCGTATGATCCATTCGCTTCCTTATCTTTTCTTTTTCTCGGCCTGGAAGACATGTCTTTCACATAAAAAACCTGCGCCACATCATTGGCTAGGACGAATGGTTCGTCTGCATACGCAAGATTGTTGAGATCCACTGTTGTCATTCCGTACTGCGGGTCTTCCGTTACCCCGCCTCGTGTCATATTGACCCATTTGCACCGAAACAAAGGGACCTTCAAATCACCTGATCCATAGTTAAGTTCCCATATGTCCTCTATGTAACCATAATATGTTTCCTTTCCCGTGTTGGTTGTTGCATCAAAGCGGACACCACTGTTTTGGTTGGTGCTCTTCTTATCTTGGGCGATCGTGTAAAATGTATTCCCATTTATCTGGTACCCTTTGAAAGTCATTATATTCGAAGATGGTAACTGGGACAGCGAGTACAGGTCATTTTGAATATCGCCATCATTCAGGGCACGTTTCTGCAACCAACCGGCGAAAGTCCTCGTTTGTTCGCGTGTAATCCAGTCGTCAGACTTCTCCGGGTGTTTGGACTGTAGAAAATTCTTGTGTTCCTCCATATACGGAGCCACCAAGGCGGAATTCTGTAGAACTGTGTAGTGTGCTTCAGTGAGAGAATGCCCGTCCATACATATTATTTGATGCCCTCCTAGCGTGCCTTTTCCTTCCAGTCTGCCCTTATGCCGCGATTCAGGAACACCAATCGGCTTAAGGTCAGGAATGAAGTCAATACAAAACTCAATGACCTCCTCATTTTCATGGCCCTTCGAGATGCTTCCTTCTGGCCTAGCACGGTTATGAACATATTTCTTCAAGACTCCCATGAACCTTTCAAAGGGGAACATATTGTGTAGAAATACAGGACCCAAAACGTTAATCTCTTCGCAAAGGTGAACTAGGACGTGCGTCATGATGTTGAAGAAGGATGGTGGGAACACCAACTCGAAACTGACAAGACATTGCACCAAATCATTCTGTAACCTTGGTATGATTTCTGGATCGATTACCTTCTGAGAGATTGCATTGAGGAATGCACATAGCTTCACAATGGCTAATCGAACGTTTTCCGGTAGAAGCCCCCTCAGTGCAACCGGAAGGAGTTGCGTCATAATCACGTGGCAGTCATGAGACTTTAGGTTCTGGAACTTTTTCTCTGCCATATTTATTATTCCCTTTATATTCGACGAGAAGCCAGACGGTACCTTCATGCTGAGCAGGCATTCGAAGAAGATTTCCTTCTCTTCTTTGGTAAGAGCGTAGCTGGCCTGACCCTGATGTATGCCGTCTTTTCCGTGCATACGTTGCTGGTCCTCCCGTGCCTCTGGTGTATCTTTTGTCTTCCCATACACGCCCAAAAAGCCAAGCAGGGTCACGCAAAGATTCTTCGTCACGTGCATCACGTCGATTGCGGAGCGGACCTCTAGGTCTTTCCAATATGGCAGGTCCCAAAATATAGATTTCTTCTTCCACATGGGTGCGCGTCCGTCAGCGTCCTTCGGAACAGGTTTTCCGCCAGGACCCTTTCCAAAGATTACCTCCAAATCCTTTACCATATCATGTACATCAGCACCAGTACGGTGGCGAGGCTTCGTCCGGTGATCCGCCTCACCTTTGAAATGCTTGCCTTTCTTTCTTACGGGATGCCTTGTCGGAAGAAATCGACGATGTCCCAGGTACACATTCTTCCTACAACTATCCAAATATATACTGTCGGTATCATCCAAACAGTGCGTGCATCCGCGGTATCCCTTGTTTGTCTGTCCTGAAAGGTTACTGAGAGCAGGCCAATCATTGATGGTCACGAACAGCAACGCCTTTAGGTCAAATTCTTCCTGTCCGTGCTCATCCCACGCACGTACACCTGTTCCATTCCACAGCTGTAATAGTTCTTCAACTAATGGCCTTAGGTACACATCAATGTCGTTGCCGGGTTGCTTAGGGCCTTGGATGAGCACTGGCATCATAATGAACTTCCGCTTCATGCACAACCAAGGAGGAAGGTTATACAAACATAGAGTCACAGGCCACGTGCTATGGTTGCTGCTCTGCTCCCCAAAAGGATTAATGCCATCTGCGCTTAGACCAAACCATACGTTCCTTGGGTCACCTGCAAACTCCTCCCAGTACTTTCTCTCGATTTTTCTCCACTGCGAACCGTCAGCGGGTACTCTCAACTTTCCGTCTTTCTTACGATCTTCTGCGTGCCACCGCATCGCCTTCGCATGCTCTTTGTTTTGGAACAAACGTTTCAACCGTGGTATTATAGGAGCATACCACATCACCTTGGCAGGAATCTTCTTCCTGGGGCGCTCGCCCTCGACATCACCAGGGTCATCGCGACTGATCTTATAACGCAATGCACCGCATACCGGGCAAGCGTTCAAATCCTCGTACTCACCGCGGTAGAGGATGCAGTCATTAGGGCATGCATGTATCTTTTGCACCTCTAACCCTAGAGGGTAGACAGCCTTCTTTGCTTCATACGCACTCTCGGGCAATTCGTTGTCCTTTGGAAGCATATTCTTTATCATTACCAGCAACTTTCCAAATCCCTTGTCAGATACACCATTCTCTGCCTTCCATTGCAGCAATTCAAGTGTGGTGCCCAACTTTTTTTGTCAGCTTCGCAATTCAGGTACAACAATTTCTTGTGATCCTCTAACATGCGCTGCAACTTCGTCCTCTCCAGATCACTTGCGCAGTTTCTCTTTGCATCGGCAATGGCCCGACCTAGATCATTAGCGGGCTCATCTGATGCCTCTTCTTCAGCTTCTTCACGCATTGCCGGCTCAGCTTCTTCCCCCATTGTTGTATCAGCGTATTCAGGGAACCCATGGCCAGGATAGCCGTCGTCATCCTCTTCTTCTTCATTGTCTTCCATCATAACCCCTATTTCTCCGTGCTTGGTCCAAACATTAAAGTAGGGCATGAAACCGGACTTAAATAGGTGGATGTGAATGGTTTTTTCTGTAGAGTAACTGTGACCATTCTTACAGCCAGCACATGGACAAGGCATAAAACCATCCCCCCGCTTGTTTGCCTTAGCGGCACGCAGAAAAGTATGCACGCCATTAATGAACTCGGGAGAGCATCGGTCATCATACATCCATTATCGGCTCATCTTCATTACACAACACCAAATAGACCAAATTAATACAAGTTCATACATAAAGTTCATACATAAAGTTCATATACAGCACTTAATTAAATGCAACATACAAATAACTTTCTAGCTAAAGAATTTAAATGCAACAACAAATGCGATGAAGATCGCAACTAAGGTAAACAGCATAATGATACCAAGCCACACTATCAATGGCATATTTTCTAATCTTTCTAATCTTCAACCTCATTTTCTCCATCTTGATCTTGTGATCATCGACGACATCGGCAACATGCAACTCCAATTCCATCTTCTCCCCCTCAATTCTTTTCAATTTTTCTTCCAAATACTCATTTTCTCTTTCAACTAAATTTAACCTCTCGACAATAGGGTCGGTTGGAATTTCCGGTTCACATACCTCCTAGATAAAAATATCTATGTCAACTTGATGGGCATAATTTGTCATAAACACGAAATGCAACAACTAGTTTTAAAAGAGAATATACCACATCCGAATCATAACAAGGACGAGGGCCGACGGGGACGGATATCAAAACCATGGCACTATGTATAACAAACAACGTACGGGTAAGATAATTATACGAGTAACTATATATCCAAATCACACAAACATCAATTTGGTAATATAAAACATTCATGAACAAGAGCCTCACCACAAGGTGGTGCCGGCGACGGGCGGTGCGGGCGATCGATGGTGGTTATGACGGAAATTTAGAAGGCACTAAGTAAACCACACCTACATATGCAAACTAAGTGTTATTTTTGACCTCAAATTGCATATAAATCAAATACTAGAAAATATAATTCCTCCCAAATTAATCACTATACAAACCATTGCAAGAGCTAATCTAGCAATGAGAGTTGAAAGGACAAAGTTGCTAACCTTTGTGATCATTTGAATGGATGGGGGCCTTCAAATCTTGACAAATTTTGGGCAAAATTTGTGAGGAGCTCGGGGGGAAAGGGGAAGAACATAGGAGAAGTGAGGGGAAAGGGGAAGAACAGAGTTGCTCGGGTGGATGAAGGGTTTATGTACGTCGACCTTTAGTACCGGTTCGTGCCACGAACCGGTACTAAAGGTGCTGGACGGGCCCCAGACTGACAACACCCTGCCACCATCCTCTTTAGTACCGGTTCGTGGCACGAACCGGTACTAAAGGTTCGCCACGAACCAGTACTAATGAGAACGGCCGGCTATCTGTTGGAACCGGCACTAATGGACACATTAGTGCTGGCTCAAAACCAAACCGGCACTAATGTGTCTCATATTAGGTGCTTTTTCTACTAGCGCTCGGCTATCTGAGGCTCGGTGAAGGCGACAACTGGAGGCGTCTCCTGAGAACTGAATGCCAGACGACGCCTGTTGCTGTTGGGTTTCTCCGCAGTACCAGCTAGATCGCGGTCGTCTTTTCAGGGTTGGGTTCTTGAGAAGGAGGCCCGCAGAATTCGTCACCATACCCATGTTCGGCAAAGTACTTACCGACGTTGGTAAATGTACCATCGTCGTTGTCGTCGTCGTCCGGATCCTGTGCCATATGCATGTCCGGATCCTGTGCCATATGCACGTCCGGATCCTGTGCCATAGGGATGTCCGGCATGTCCGGTAGCGTTGCGGCAGTCTTGCCATGGCTTGGCACCGGCACGACTGGCAGTGTTGTCTGTGGGGTGTGTCCCCCGCCCCCAAACGAATATGGCTCTTCGGCCAAAGCAGGGGCCAGCTTACGTAGGCGCTGAGGGTCATCACATCATCATCGTCGGCCCCAGCGGGTCGAATCGGAGGTAACAACTCGTCGCAGCCTGGCAGCACCCGAACCAGTTCAACCCTATACACGGTGGGTGGCATCAGATTACCGTGGAACATGGGGTTGCCCGGTTGAACGATTCTGCCCTTGGCGACATCGATCAACTCGTCGCCCACGAAATGCAGGAGAGTGCATGGAACGTCGACGGCGCCCTGCGAAAACATGTAGGGCGTCAGCGATGCCAAGTCAAAGGCAAGGAGATGAAGTCATCGCCCGAGAGGCTTAGTTACCGTGATGGCGTCGAGCTCGGCTAATGTCGAGGCACCGCCAACGGCAGGCATGCAACTGACGGAGGGGCCGCTTGCTGGCGAGGTGCCGGCCGGCGTACACCCGGGTGCTTTAATCTCCAATGCCCGTGCCGACGCCGGAGACACGAATACCGCCTCCGCCGGAGACACCAATGGCGCCGCCTGCGCGTTGTGCGAGTTGCTGGCCGTGAAGCTGGGAACCGGGGGCGGCCCCTGTTGGCCGCCCGCAATCCACGTCATCAGCCCCTGAATCAAGGTAGGCACCATGGCGGTGAGCGTCGTTCCCAATTGTTGTTGCACTTGCTCTTGGACAATCTCCGGAATCCACGCCACTTGTGCCTTGAGTTCTTGAACCTCGCGCGACTGGCTTTCCGAGCTAGTCTTTTTCTCCTTTCGCCCACCAGCGGTATAGTATGACGACCATTTTGTGGACAAGCCTTTGCCGGCCACACAACCAGCTGACGACGGCTTACTGAGCTTATCCTTGTTTTTCATTACGTTCAACGCCCTATTTAGAGTGATGTACCAAGGGGAGCTCTGAGACGGCCCCGCGCTACTGCTTTCAGTCTCCTGTGGAAGGAATGTGAACCATTTAGAAATTTGGCTTCATTAATTAGAATGCAACCATATGGAGGTAATTACGCGGGGGTTTATTCCTTACCAGAACAAGCTCAAGCTCCTTGGTCTTCGGATCCGTGGTAAGCTCCTTTGTTACCGGGTCCTCCTTGTACCGGGCCCTGACAAAGTTCCTGCTCTGCTTGTCACGGTATTTCTCGAAGCGGGGCGGTAGGCCTTGCTCGGCATGCTCCGTGTCCTCCTTGTCCCATATAGGCTCCGCCACTCTGTAACCGTCGGGACCGAGTTGGTGGACCCCTAAGTTCAACTCCTGCATTTCTTTCCCCCACTAACTTGATTCCACTGTTGCGCTGCTCTCGCACTTGATCTTGAACTCCTTGTAGTCATCCTCGCTGATCGAAGGATATTTCGCCTTGATCTTCTCATAACTATCACCTTTGTGAATCATTTTCTTCACCGCGCTTCTCCAAGTAGACAGGGACGTGCTCATCCTCGTGAGGCCGACACTGTTCACTTTATTCCCTGAGAGGCGTGTGTTTGCAAATTCAGCGGGGAACTTGTATCGTTCATGCAACTTCGTGAAGAGGAGGCTGCGCACATTCCCTCGGTCCTTATGCCTTAGGTTCTCGGTGTTGATCGAGACGGTGCTCCGGAGAATGCACTCGAGCTGAACCGAGTAGCCCTTGATTAATTCTTTGGGCGCCGTTGGATGCCCGTCGGAGTTCACTTAGTAAATTCCTCCTTGACGGTGCTGAGCACGTTCGGGTGCCGGTCCTTCCGTTGCCTCTTCGGTTGGCTGCCATCTGTGTGTGCGCTGCCATCATCAGTGGTGGCATCCTCGGCAGCACCATCAATGGTGTCATCCCCGACGCCACTAGGGGTTGTGTAGTCAGGACCGGTGTCTTCCGCGGCGTCCTCATAGTGGTGAGGTTCTTCCTCCATCTCCTGGGACAGCTCCCAGAATTGCTTGCCCGAACCGCTGGCCTCATCATTGTGGGCCATGTTTCGCTCTAAATAGGAAAAAAGTTTGGTCAAAAAGTTGGTTATTGTCAAGGAACAAGATCATGGTCTCATCATTTAGGGTTTGTCGACACCGAGGCATCCTAAAAGCTACGCTTTTGTCATTTAGGGTTTGTCGATGCCGATGCAGCCTAACAGCCTAAGCTTTCATCATTTAGGTTTTTATCAACACCGAGGCACCCTAAAAACCAAGGTTCTATAATTTAGGGTTTGTCGACTCTAAGTTGGGCCTAATCACTTGGCTCTATTGCCACCTATGGTTTAATGCAGCAAGAATAAAGGGGCAGTTGATCCTACTTAATTAAGTAATAAGATCCCCCGGCCCATGCATTAGTCGCAAGTACCCCATATGTCCTATTTTTAGCAAAGTCATGCTAAAATTCATGGAAAATTTCAGCATGACCTTTGCTGAAAATAGGACATATGGAGTACCCGAATTTGCCGGAACGGAAGTTAATCGACATTCCGGCACACTCAAGGGTCTCTCGGGGTACCTGCAAAATCATTACCCCACCCCCGCCCAGCTGCAACCCCACAACACCCCACAATATCATCATGACATAATGGTCGGAGACAAAACCCCCCAATATCATCAAAATACTCCAGTTATGAAGTAAAACTCCTAAAGTGTTCCAGGAGTAGAACCTGAATTGTAGTCAGTGGCTTCACCTATCTGCATAAAAATCATAGAAATTCAAAATCATTTGAAACCTGATCACTCGGACCACACCACATGCCACAGCATACATAGTACATAGAGTTGACATCTCAGCATCAACCATACCACATGCCACAGCATACATAGTACATAGATGATCCAGCAGACTACACAACTGAAACTCAATTAAGCTAGTTAAATGGAGTTCATCTACTCACTAGCAGTACTACTAACTGGCAGTACTTAAACAAGTTAAGCTACTCACTACAGTACTGGCTACTCACTTAAGCTAGAAGCTACAAGTTAAACATATTTGTAGCACTGAGAAATAATGTTGAGATGTAGCAAACAAGTTAAGCTAGAAGCTACAGTAGTGGAAACTAGCAGCAAGGAGTATAATGGCAATCATGTAGCAATCATGTCCTTCCCTTCATATATTCATGATATAAATGGATTGTTCTACCTGGTAGGTTGTTGGAAATTCAATTGTTTTTTCATTAGGACTGGCAACAAGACATGGTCAAATTTCAATTAAGATTATCTGTTGGTTCAAGACTGGCAACAAGACTTGTTCTACCAAATCAATTATCTGTTGGTTTAATGGTTGTTTTTCTTTCCCTTTTTATAATTGCAAAAAAGGAACAAGACATGGTCAAATTTCAGTTAAGATACATACAGTAAAATCAAAACAAAAATGGACAGTAAACTGATAAGGACAGTAAACTGTAATTTGTTACACAGATTTTCCTACTGAAAATATAACTGAATGGACAGAAAAAAGGGTGAAAAGATAACTGAATGCTAGGCTAAAATGGACAGTAAACTATAATTTGTTAACAGTTTACTGTGATTATCAGGTGTCATAATCTGCTGAGTAGTCATGTCCCAGTCATGCATCCATGCATCCAGTGGCAACATCTTGCATACATGATCAGGAGTACATCAAAATCTATTGAGTAGTTCTTGTGCTCATCCAGTAGCAACATCTTTCATACATGATCAGTAGTTATGTACCAAATTTTTATTTAAACTGAATTTGCAAATCACCAAGAGCTCTACTAGTTTCAGACTAGATTTACACTAACCTGAAAAGGATGCAGATTCTTCGGCGAACAGCGAGAGAAGTACTACTGGTTCACATGTTTTTTTCTTGATGATAGAAATGATTCACTCACACTTGCAAGGAAGAAAAAACAGGGGCATTTGATAAAGAATCATCATACTTTCTGTGCACCTAAGATAGTACAGCAGCACTACGTGAGTAACAGAGCTGCATGATAATTAAACATTAAGGGCTGACAGTTTGATCTTGCATCCTTCCCAACAAACATGATGTTGTCTGCCAGGTAAGGTAGGGTTAGCTTTTGTATGAAGGCATGAAGATTCCAAGGAGCTTCTCATATGTACTACTAGTGCTACCACTATATGTTTTTTTGCTGTTGTCTCCAGTTCTTGTGTTAACTACTATAGATGTGATGCCAGTGAGATGGATGCCCATGTGTGCAACAACTGGCTGGCTGGTAAGCTAGGTTTGAATGGGCAGTTAGTTCAGGGAAGCACTTATTAATAGGTACTTGGTCAATGCAACTAGTTCTCCTGTGTGGTGCTGGTGCCTTTGTAGTTTAGTACAGTATAGGATGCACTTGGTCAGAGAGGTGATGCCTTTGTCTTTGTGGTTGGGCACAGTTTGGCATAATCTGTCCCAGACCATCTGACCAAAAACAAAAGGTGGGCAGATAGATGTCTTCAGATGGACAACACGGACGGCGGCGGACGCGGTGAGATTTGCAACGCACCTCGATGGACGCGGTCACAGACGAGGTCGTAGATGGCGGTTGAGCAGAGACGAGGTCGCAGACACGTTGTGGTGCTCCGGTGGACGCGGCTGCATCAATCGTTTGAATTGACATTTAATCAGACACCTCACAGGCAAGAACAGAAGGTGGAGACAGAGAAGAGAGGGGATCGAGGAGAGAGGGAGAGGGCAAGGAGGGTGGAGCAGAGAGGGAGAGGTGGGAAATGGAGGCGGGGTGAGTTGGATGGGGTACCTGCGGGCGTAGAAGACGGGGGCGTCGTCGGGGACGAAGACGTGACGCTGTGGATGTTGCCGCTGCGGGAGGCGATGCAGTCGGAGATCCGGGACGGTGAACTGTGTGCGGAGGCCAGGGGAGTCGAGTCAGTCAGGGGGAGGGGGCTTACGGGCGGAGGAGGAGGGGGGCTTAC
Organism: Triticum aestivum; assembly: GCF_018294505.1. NCBI lineage: Eukaryota > Viridiplantae > Streptophyta > Magnoliopsida > Poales > Poaceae > Triticum > Triticum aestivum. The sequence goes on along the minus strand of NC_057813.1, from coordinate 759,648,702 downwards.
GGGCGGAGGAGGACGGGTGGCGGCGCAGTGGGTCGCGCAGTGGGTCGGAGAGATGTGAGATTGGGAGAGAGAAGGACGAACGCGACCGAGATGGACAACACACACAAAGGGGAAGGTTAGTAATGGCGCACCATCTAGGGGTGCGCCATAAAAACACTGATAGCAATGGTGCACCACCTAGCGGTGCGCCATAAGTAACCTTTTTTTTAGATAGCAATGGCGCACCACCAAGCGGTGCGCCATAAGTAACTTTTTTTTGCATAGCAATGGCGCACCAGCCAGCTGTGCGCCATAAGTAAATTTTATTATTATTTTTCGTTGCATCTAATAAATTTTTTAGAAAATGAATATGAATATGAAACAGTAATAATTTTTTATAAAAACAGTAATATTTTTTTTTAAAAATATCATCAAATTCGTTATTTGGAAATATTTATGAATATGAAAAAATATCATCAAATTTGTTATTTGAAAATATCATCAAATTTGTTATTTGAAAATATAATCAAATTTGTTATTTGAAAATATCATCAAATTTGTTATTTGAAAATATAATCAAATTTGTTATTTTTTTGAATTTTTAGTTGCATTCATTTGTGAATTGGTAAAACATTACTGGGGAGGGTGCGGGGGGTCGTCGGCGGCGGTGGAGCGGGGCAGGGTGCGGGGGTCGTCGGCAGCGGTGGAGCGGGGGAGGGTGCGGGGGGTCGTCGACGGCGGTGGAGCGGGGGAGGGTGCGGGGGGTGCTCGACGGCGAGGGGGGTTAGCGATCGAGATGGAGGGGGATCGAGATCGAGTGTCCTCATGAATATTCAATATTTTTTTCATATTGAATATGAAAAAAAATATCATCAAATTTGAAAAAATATTCATGAATTCAAAAAGTGCCCATGAAATTTAAAAATATTCATGAGTTCAAAAAGTTCCCATGAAATACAATCGAGAAATGAAGGCTATAATTAAATACAATCGATCTTAGCTAGCTATCTGTTCACAATCTTCTTGACCTTATTTTTCGTAAATTGAGTTCTTCTCTTGAACGGACGTCCTTTAGGTAGGGTGGTCCTGCTTCTTCTTGTGGTGTATGCTGGTACTTCATCGTCGTCGTCATGTTCCATCTTCGGGTCGCCGTACTTCTCGAAGTCTTGCTCATTGGCGACTCCATCCATTCCGACGATCTTCCTTTTGCCTCTCCCCACGACAACACGACTGGGCTTTGACGGGTCGGTAATGAAGAAGCATTGGTCCACTTGGGAAGCCAGTACCCATGGCTCATTTTTTGCGATGACGTTTGCGCCCGCGGTCTTGGATTTGGCTTCGGGTATAACCATGGTGGTGAAATACCGATCTTCTTTTATGACGCTCTTGGCCCATCTAACACGGAACATCGGGACCTTCTCTCCAGCGTAGCTCAGCTCCCAGATCTCCTCGATCCTTCCATAGTACCTGTCCTTGTCGTTACCGGTGTAGGATTCCATCGTTACCCCGGAGTTCTGATAACCATCGCTCTTCATGTCCCTTCCCTCGGTGTAGAATGTGTAGCCGTTGATATTGTACGCCTCATACGTCATCAGGTTGTGCTCGGCGCCTTGTGACAAGGAGAATATGAGTTGTTCTTCCGCGGAAGAATCCTCATATAAAGGGTACGACAGAAGCTTCTGCTTGAACCAACGCATGAAACATGAGTTGTGCTCTTTGATTATATCTCCGTCCGTCCTCTGTTGGCCTCGGTCATTGTACGTCTTCTGAATAAAGGTTTTGTGCTCTACCACCCAAGGATCAACCACGTCTATGTGTTGTAGCACGACTAGGTTTGCTCTTTCAAAGTCGGCGAGTCGACCCTCGAAGTCGACATGCATTTCGCGGCGACCCTCACGGTGACCCCATCCAGCGAGCCTGCCGAGGTGCCTGTTGACGGGCAGACCAACGGGGTTCTCAATGCCTATATAATTCGTGCAGTAGGAGATGCACTCTTCGGTCAGAAAGCCCCTGGCTATGCTTCCCTCTGGACGTGACATGTTGCGAACGTATCCTTTGATGACACCATTCATCATTTCGAATGGCATCATGCTGTGCAGGAATGTCGGCCCGAGTTGGATGATATCCTCCACGATATGGACCAGCAGATGCACCATAACGTCGAAGAATGTGGGCGGGAAGTACATCTCAAGCTCGCACAGTATCACCACGATCTCTTCCTGTAGCCTTCTGAGTTGCCTCACACCAACCGACTTCCAAGAGATGACGTCGAAAAAGTTGCATAGGCCAAATAGCATTTCACGGACGTGCGCGTCCATGATCCCACGGATTGCAACTGGAAGTATCTGCGTCATCAGCACGTGACAGTCGTGAGACTTCATCCCGCTGAACTTCTGCTTCGCTGAGTCTAGGTATCTGCTTATCTTCCCGCGTAACCGTAAGGAAGTTTTACTCCTACGAGGCAGGTGAAAAGCTGATCGATCTCCTCCTAACTTAGAGTGAAGCACGCGGGAGGGAAGTCATTTCCGGTCTTATTGGCCTTTTTGCCTTTGCAATGACTTTCCGTGTCCTGCTTCGCCTCATCATCATCATCATTAGCATGAAGCTCCTCCCTGATGCCCATTGATTTCAAGTCTGCCCTTGCTTTTGGCCCATCTTTGGTCCTCTTTGGCATGTTAAGCAGGGTACCAAGTAGACTCTCGCACACGTTCTTCGTGATATGCATGACATCAAGGCTGTGAGGCACACAGTGGATCTTCCAGTACGGCAAGTCCCAGAAAACAGACCTCGTTTTCCATACCTTCAGCGGCGGCTCTGGCGCCTTTCGCTTCTTTCGCGGCTCTAGCGCCTTTTGCTTCTTTCCCGGCAGTGGGCAATCTTTCCAATTTTTCAACAGCTCGTCTATTTCCTCGCCGCTCCTCGTACGCGGGCGTCTTCGGGGTTCGGTTTCACCATCGAGCAGATCCTTGTGTTTCCTCCATGAGTTATCGTTGCGAGGCCACCTTCGGTGTCCCATGAACACGGTTTTTGAAGACCCGGGATCTCTATCTAGCTGGCGATACGTTGTGTTATCCATGCACCTGACTCATCCAGAAAATCCGTGGACCACCTGCCCCGCGACATATCCGTAACCGAGATAGTCGAGCACCGTCGTGAGCAGTGCGGCTCTCATAGGGAAATATTCTTTCTCTGCGGCGTCCCACGTATTGGCTGGCGTTTTCCACAGCGTGTGTAGCTCCTCTTTCAGCAGCCCCAGATACAGATTGATGTCGTTCCCTGGTTGTTTCGGCCCTTCAATTAGCATACTCATGTGAATGTACTTCCTCTTCATGCACAACCAAGGGGGAAGGTTGTACATCCACACAAACACAGGCCAGGTGCTATGTGTGCTTCTCTGGCTGCCAAACGGATTGACTCCATCGGTGCTCGCGCCCAGCACGATGTTCCTTGGATCCTTCCCAAATTTTGGGTGTTCGAAGTTCAATGCTTGCCACTGGCTCCCATCCTTAGGGTGACTCAGCATCTTGTCTTTTTTATTTATCTCCGGATCATTTGTGTCATCTTCTCGCTTCTTCTCCTCCCTATCCGCGTGCCAACGCAGGAGCTTTGCTACCTTAGGGTCCGTGAAATACCGCTGCAGACGAGGAGTGATCGGAAAGTACCACACCACTTTTCGAGGAGCTTTCTTCCTCTTCTTGTATCGAGTGACGCCGCACACCGGACATATGGTAGACTCCGCGTGCTCGTATACCTAGTTCAATCTCGTTACCGGCAAGTCTCTTTACTCGTTCCGTAATACATCATCTCACAACTAACTCATTAGTTGAAATGATTGCAAGGCTTAAGTGATGTGTATTACCGCGAGGGCCCAGAGATACCTCTCCGACATTCGGAGTGACAAATCCTAATCTCGAAATACGCCAACTCAACAAGTACCTTCGGAGACACCTGTAGAGCACCTTTATAATCACCCAGTTACGTTGTGACGTTTGGTAGCACACAAAGTGTTCCTCCGGTAAACGGGAGTTGCATAATCTCATAGTCATAGGAACATGTATAAGTCATGAAGGAAGCAATAGCAACATACTAAACGATCGTGTGCTAAGCTAACGGAATGGGTCATGTCAATCAGATCATTCAACTAATGATGTGACCTTGTTAATCAAATAACAACTCCTTGTTCATGGTTAGGAAACATAACCATCTTTGATTAACAAGCTAGTCAAGTAGAGGCATACTAGTGACACTTTGTTTGTCTATATATTCACACATGTATTATGTTTCCGGTTAATACAATTCTAGCATGAATAATAAACATTTATCATGATATGAGGAAATAAATAATAACTTTATTATTGCCTCTAGGGCATATTTCCTTCAAAAATTGTTGCAGCAGCATATAGATTCAGAAGTGACGAGTGCCTCTCCGCCGTTCTGATCTAATGCCGACTGCATGCCGTTGGCTTCTAGTGCACAAGGTCCTACCAGCAGCATTAGGCACCACGTGGGAAGCGGAAGGAGGAGCCGCAACTCTCCATGCAAACTCGGGTCAATGTCATCGCAAGTTCGGTGCTCGACGTTGCTGTTCAATCTCGCCTCAGCTGATTTCGCCCGCCGTCCGCCCGATGCTCCACACTTTGCCGTAACTCAATCTCACGGTTCTCCGCTTGAGGTACGTACTGAAGCTAACCTTGCAAGAGGAAGGCATGGGAGGCATGATTGTTGCTGAAGCGGAACTCGAGCCCTGCTCCGGTGCTCCCCCCTAACCTAATTTCGGAGGGGTATTTTTGTCCCTGCGAATTTGTTTTTTTCCTGGCCCGCCGCAGCCCAGATCCAAGCCCTGTCTAGCCCTGTATAACCCAGACCGTATACGTACAATACCCTGGTCCGAAAAAAAAACATCACACGACCCCACGTCCACGTAAGACCTGCCGAATCCTATCATTCACGCGAGCAGCTCCATCAATCTCGCGAGCATTGATGCAACTCCATAATCACGTAGTAGATCTCCACCGATGGCTATCTCGTTGCCGGCGATCTCGTCGGACAGCGGGCGCGACAACGTCGTGAATCTCCAACGATCGCGCACAGGTACCGCATCCCGCGTCCACCCTCTAGTCTCGCTCGCGGCAACATCGAACGAACTGCCGCCGCGCCAGTGGCAGTGGTTAACCTAGCGGAGCGGGTAACCTAGCTACCCGGCGGCGCATGCGATCGTGGATCTTGTTCCGGTAGTGCTAGCGTCGGTTGCCGTCGGCTGTGCGCACCATGTGGATTGTTATTTGATGTGGCGGCTAACCTAGGTATCCGGCGGCAGATGTAATCACAGATCTAGCTAGGTTTTGAGATCGTGCAGTTCCTCGCGATTGAAAGTGATCTTGACGGGTGCCGTGGCCATCTCCCTTACTAAGTTTGGCAGATCTGAACGGCCTCGGTTGTGGTTGTTTACATAACTTCCGTGATCATGTGCTATGTGTTTTATATTTCATCATTGATGATGTTTGCACATGTGATGATACATATTATTGGTTGTAGGAAATGGCGGACGAGGAGTTAACTGATATCATGGTAGACATGGAGTTTGGAGAGATGATGAAAGACTGGATAGAAGATTGGTCAGATGATGAAAATTCAGATCGTGAAGATCGGTCAGAGAATGGGAACGAATGGGACGATCTTAATGTGAGTGGCATTGTCATGTTGTAACTTTTTGGTGGCATCTGACAACATTAAATCTTTGTGTTGAAAATTTATAGATGGATGAGCTTGATGATGATCAGGAAAATAACTCGGAGCTCTCGAATGAAGATTACATTAGTCAGGTACGTAAGTGAAATGTTTTGTTGGCATGCAAATTGAATTTCTTCTGGAACATTATATGATAAGTAATTATGTATTTGTGTTGTATTTTTCGGTTCATTTCCGAATGCCATAATGCGTACGACTATTACGGTGAATCCGACGATGAGACAGGCCTTAACGACGAATCATTAGATGCACCTGGTTCTGGTGAGTCCGAGTCATCGGTCATCATGAGTGAGGTATGTGTGTAATCAATGTTCTATGGAAGTAAGTAATGTTAAAGCATAGAAAACTGTTTTCATGGCTGTGGTTTGATTGTGTAGGTGACACAAGATGATGGGGCAAAGAATGTCCAAGATACTGCCATTGCAGATGATAAGAGGGATATGTTCATGCAGATAATGGAAATGACCTTTACATCTCACGATGCTGCGTATGATTTCTACAACAGCTATGCTAGAGATAATGGTTTCAGCATTAGAAAGAATAAGGTCAGGTATAGCAAAACAGAGTCACGTCATATGTGTTATAGGCGGTTTGTTTGTTCAAGACAAGGGAAACGTGACAGCAAGTTGCTAACCGAGGAAGGACACAGCCGTAGGCTCAGAGTCGAGACACGCTGCTTTTGAGAAGCGCACCCGACCGTCAAGCTTGACCAAAAGCGTGGGGTTTGGTATGTTGAAAGTTTTGAGGACAAGCATAGCCATATGTTGGCAGGACCGGATGAGGTACCTTTTCTTTGGTCCCACAGAAAAATCAAAGAGTACCAAAAGCATGAGATAATGTCCATGGGAGCTGCAGGGATTAGAATTCACGACATGATGGATTGCTTCATCAGCAAGCATGTATGGTATGGCGGTGTTGGTTTTACCAGGCGTGAAATATACAACCTTTGCACCAAGGAGAAGAGGAAGCTGCTTTCAAAAGGTGATGCTGCCACAGCCATTGGCAACATGGCCAATAGGAAACAGAGGGATCCTAGCTTCTTTTTCGAGTACATGCTAGATAAGGAAGGACATTTGAATAGGATGTTCTGGTGTGACTCCCAGTCTCCTCATGACTATGAGGACTTCGGCGACGTGCTTGTATTTGACAGCACGTACAAGATGAACCACGATGGTATGCCATTCATACCTTTTCTTGGTCTTAACAATCACCGGAAGACCACTGTTTTTGGTTGTGCCATAGTTTCGGACGAGACCGAGGAGACATACGTGTGGCTTCTGCAGAATTTTTTGAGGTCCATGTGTCAAAAGATGCCTAAGAGTGTTATCACAGACGCCGACGCTGCGATGATCAAGGCAATTCACGAAGTCTTGCCAGACGTGTGGCACCATATATGTACGTGGCACATAGAGAAAAATATGAAGATTCACCTCAGTCACAAGTCCTTGAAGGAGTTCCGAACTCTTCTGTACTATAGCACGTCCATGGCAAGGTTTCAGGAGAGATGTCACGCATTTTCCAAAAAATGGCAGTCGGAAAAAACTGTAACATGGTTGAGGCGGATGTATAAGAAGAGGAGACTGTGGGCCGCGGCATATCTAACAGAGGGGTTTTGGCTTGGCATGAAAAGCAACCAGCGGAGTGAAAGCATGAACTCATGCCTTCACCTCCACCTAGATGGAGAAATGACCCTGGTGGATATGATTTTGCACTATGAGAATGCCGTTGTGTGTATCCGTGAAAACGAGGCGCGAGATGACTTCATGGCCTCACAGAGTTTACCGGTGCCAGTTACTAGCTCGAGGGACCTTGAGATAGCTGCTTCTGACGTCTTCACTCCAGCAAACTTCTATATGTTGCAGGATGATCTTAGAAAAATTGACGGCATGGAGATTGTAGAAATTAAGCTGGGAGACGGATCACAGCAGTACATCGTGGCCTGGAAGAACAACCGGATGCGCTGTTTTTGGGTGGAGTATACACCAGTAAATTCCGCAGAAACTATAAGGTGCAGCTGCAGAAGAATGATTCGAAAGGGTCTACCTTGCAAGCACATATTCCATGTACTGAAGCACTTGAACATATCTGAAATACCAACGTGTTTAGTTCTTATTCGTTTCACGAAAGAAGCAAGGCTGGGACTGCCCGCGAGGCGCACAAGCGATCTGTTGGGATTTGGTTGGACTGGGGCCGGGGAAAGAATGAAATATAGCCAGGTCAGTGTGTTAGCGTCTGAAGCTGTGCATGCGGCATGCAAACACCCTGCTTTGTGGGATCAGTTACAGGAGAGTTTGAAGGCTATGATAGCTAAGAGTCATGAGTATGATCTACTACAGGAAAATTTGTTGAAGCAAACAAATGACATCAGTAAGTGTGCAGTTGAATATGTGGACGATGGTGAAGGCAACATGATTGAGGTTAAAGATCCTATGAAAGTGTCAAGCAAAGGTGCAACAAAGGCAGATGAGAGCCGCCCTGTCTCGAAAAATGGTAGACCACTCTCTTTTGATGAGTTGAAAACCCGGTGCGGCGCTTGCAAATTGGTAGGACTCACTAAATGTAGCAAGAAATGCAAACTAAATCAGAAGTAAGTGTTTGTATGCATTGTGGAGTATTAAAGTTTGTATTATTCATTAACTTAACTTGTCTTCTATCAGGTGCAGAAAAGTGGAGAAGGAACAAGAGTAGAACACTTGCTTCAATTATTTACTGTGTTAATCGGCTGACTCATACTTTGGCTAAGGTAGCTGTAGGCGCTTGTGTTTCTTTTGTTTGGAGGCTTTGGCCCCCTGATTGTATCCTTAATGTATTAGCAGACGAGATCCCAGTCTTTGTTTAAATAAAGTAAGATGTTTCCCTGTAAAAAAAATCAAAAAAATTCTTTACAGTCTAATGACCGGGGCGGGAGGTAGAAAGAATATTATTGTACATTTCCCCTGCCCACATCCTAAATGCCATTAAATAAGTAACTGTACCACTCTCCTCCCCACCACACACTCACCCACCTCCCACGGGCGCCGGTTCGAACTCCCCTCTTATCCCCACCTACAGTAGATCGAGAATACCCTCGCCGGCGACCGCTGCAGCCGCCTCCATGGAGAGAAGCATCGGCTGGCAGAGAGCGATGATGGACCTTGCCGGCGATGACGAGGGGTGGTGCGCGCAGTTGACTGAGGTGTGCGGCTGGTTCCCCAGCACGGATATGTTGGCCAACCACGCGCGTGGCCTCATCAAAGTCCTCACCGACGCCGAGAGGAAGCGCGCCTTCCCCTACGGCCGTGGCGTCCCGCCGGCTGTCCTACTCGTGTGGGCAATGCGAGAGGCCACGCTGAGCGACTCCCCTGTTCAGCGCGCAAGGTGGTGGATGTACCGCTCCACCACCATGACGCTGCAGCCAGATTCAGCACGCGTCGCGTCGAGGGCGGAACGTGTCGACGTCGAGCTCGCTGTCCCTACGCCCGTCAGCCCGGACTACCAGGTCCGCCATGTGTCGAAGCCAGTGCTGCCGTTGGGCTCTGACGTCGTGGAGGAGGTACTGGTCATCCCTGATGACCATGAGGAGGGCGAGGAGGATGCTGTGCAGATGGTAGCGTCGGTCGCCGTCGAGGATGGCAAGACAATCCCCATCGACGTCGAGCTCCTTCCCCTCCTCCCTGACGTAGTGAAGGTGGAAGAAGAAGAGGTGGCTCAGGATCAGGTGGCGCAGCTGTCCAACACAACGGTGGTCAAGAAGAAGGCTTCTCCGTGTGTGGTGCGCCGCTCACGCCGCCTCAAATTTCTGAAGAAGTGAAGATGGGCACACTTGCTGAAGGAGGAGGAAGCTGCTGGTTATCTTAAGTTAGGTATGATGTTATATGTTTCAGCATATAAGTTAACATTATTTTGGGTTTGATGTTGGTTAGGTATGCTTTTATATGTAAGCATATAAGTAATGCAATCGGTACGGTTTGATCAGGTTCTTTGTGGCTGAAGAACTGAATATCTACTGCTCACCCTAAGTGCCAAGTTGAGTTAAATTTCTGAATATTGAATATGTGTTGTTGCTTTGCTTCAGTGTTGCATGGAAGCTCCTACATGTTGCTCCTATGTTGCAACAAGAAAATGTACTAGTCTGCTACCTAAATCAGTAGTGTTGCTAGGTGATGTGCCCATCAGCATCACATACCAAATATAGAACATGCCAAAAGTGCATTGTCTACCAATCATTATGGCCCCATGTTATTTATGCTGCAATCTCTGTTTCACTTTGCCCATAAACTGAATAGCAAATAATTCAGCATCATTTCATCATGTCAATTACAATGATGTCAATAACTTTATGAACAATCTACTTGCTAACTATGACAGCAATCATAATGGCAAGCAGGCCAAGATACAGAAGACTTCCAAATCCTAAAATCGTATCCCTATAGAGCAATATCTCCTTGTGCATCTTAACCATTGCCCTCTTTCTTTCTCATTCCTTTTAATTTCAGCTTCATAATCTCTAATCTTAGTCTCCAGTTTCTTGTTCTTCATGGCAAGATACTTAATGATTGACTTTGCTTTGGTATCCCACTCCCCATCAACCCATTCAACATACTCAGAAGTGATATCATCCTAAATAAATCATGAGCAATTCAAGTCATTTTATAACTGAACTTGTCGCTGCAAGCGTTAAACACTGAACTTTTTTGCAGCTTGACCGCAATAGCAGTACTAGTTTGAAGATAATGCTCAGTACACTAACCTCAAACACACATCCCCCGAGTGAGCTACCAAAATTGTCTGCATCTATGCAGACACGGGCACTAGGAGTTTCCTGATGACCACATATTTGGAGCTTGTCATGGCCACAGGTGATGAATTATGGGCGATAATGCTGGGATGTAAAGAACAACGGTAAAGAACTTACCTTTTTGCCACCAAAGTGTAGCACTGAAGAAACCCTAGCCGTGGGTTCTCCCAGCCCGCCGCCGCCCACAAAACCCCCGTCCCCTGTTCCACTAGATCCACCGCCGCTACCTCCTGTTTCACTGAATCCGGCCCACCTGCTTGCAGGACCCAGGGTTCGACCTAACTTGCGGTCGCCACCGCTCTTCTCGCCGCAGCCGCCACCACCCGACGCCCAGCTCGCTGTCATGCTTTCGCCGTCGAGATTTGGAGGCGCAAATAGAGAGGGAGGGCTAGGGATTTGGAAAGGGAAACGAGAAAAGGGGAAAGATCGATGTGAACCTAGCAAAATGGGCTGGTGTAGCGCTGCCGGGAAGATAGCCCGCCTGTGGGGCCCCTCACGTGGTTAGATGGGCCGTGCCTGGTATTATGGTGAGTACAGAAAAATTTAATTATACATATAATAAAAAAACTACGAGTTTGTAAAACAAACTAGAAAAACATGATGCCTGATAACACGCGATACAACCAACGAGCTGACATGACTAATTTTGATGACTGTAATATTACATTTTGGCTTGATATATTTACTTATCTACCATGACTACTTTTCATAATAATGTGATGAGGGGGAATTACTAGAAGATTATGCAAGATGATGACATGTAGATAGCTAAGGCATAATGCTAAGCTTGGTAGAGCTTTAAAAAAAGTTAAGATTGTGAAATTTTTAATATGAAACTTACGAGAGCAGTTGAAGTGAAAAATAGACTATTATAAAAGATTGGAGAAGGAGAAAAATATTAAGCAAGAACAGTTGATAAGTGAAGCCGTGAAAAATACAATTATAAAAAATTGGAGAAGGAGAAAATTATTAAGCAAGAACAATTGATAAGTGAAGCCAAAACTTTATTGGTATGACCAAATTGTCTTCTCCGAGCGAATTTTATGACCGAATTGTCTTGTACGAGCGAATTGTCTGACAGACACATACACATGCATGTGCCTGTTTATTACATAAAATGATAGAACCCCTAAGATAATCATGCCGTCAAAACCTTCGACCGGACTAAATCCAAACCACTAAAACTTCAATCTTGCATGCGGCATGGATTCTTCAGGCGCGCCTTTTGCTTGCGATTTCGCGAAATTTGTTCTTCACACACTCCATTGAGTTTGAAGGTGACATAATCAACTCTGCAACGAAACATCTTCTCCTTGCGTCAACGGTGGCCTGCAAAAAATGACATAAAGGTTACATGAACCGAAGTTGCTACACCACCATAGTAGCTAGTCTACAAACGAAAATAACAACATACCTGTGTAAATTTGCGGGTGATTTTGTCCCCCCCAATGTTCTAGACATACTGTGACAAAAAGGCCACAAGAGTTCCTGGTACATATGCAGACATTAGCGGTGGGCAATACAAAAATGTGTGTTGTTGTTTGATTGTGCATGATGTCCTATTAACTCACCCATCCTCTTGCTGGGGTATGTCATACTCCTTGATAGGCCACTTACTTACGTCCGGATATTTCCCTGGTGTAATAAGATTTGCCTGACGCATATCGTGTGCTATAGCCATTCGCTATAAAGAGGATAGTGTTAAAGAACAATCATAAACAATATGTAAGAGCAATGGTACAAATGTTGGTTACATTACCAGTGCTTTAACAGTCCTCTCAGTCAGGTCCAGAGGATAGAGCGAATCGAGAGCTTGGAATTCTTTCTTGATCATGTGCATGACCCACGGTCATCCAGTGGCTATTGTCGATATTCAACGCGATATACGTCTACAGTGCAAAAAACCATTACGTAGCAAAAGAAATACTTGATGAACTATCTTGTAGTGATGAATCACAAACATTACGTACCTTATCACGCATATTATACTCTTTCGTGACTCTATTAACTGCACCAGCTTTGGTCAGAGCACTATCCATATTGCAGCTCGATGGCAATGGATCGTCATTTGTGATAGCACGATCTACAAGGAATTTGGACCTCCACGCTGGACAGAGGTAACGATCATGACCAACACGTAGCTCCAAATGTCCCATATAAGCATCAATAACCTGCATAGAATATCAGCGCATTACATGTTGAGAGTTGAGACATAGATTTTTGAGCATTTTAAAATAGGACATGCAAGTAGTACTTACATCATCCGACAGCCATCTATGCTCTAGTACCGGTAGAATCCTTTCGGAAGTCAGAGTTATGCCACGGCCTTCACTGTAGTAAATTTTTTTGTTCTTGTTCTTCTCAGTGCTAGCAGCTAACTCGACAAATGAAACAGCAGCATCAATTATTTCCGGCGTCAACTCATCTGCCACAACCTCTGGCACATTATTGTTCGAAAATAGAGCTGCACGAAAGCATATGAACGTCAACAATGGTGATCATATGCATTGGTAGTAAATAAAAAAATTAAGAATGTTAGTTACGATACCTCTAGTAGCAGTACTAGTACCAGAGGCTCTCTGACCACGGCTGGTACGCCTGCCGGGCTTGTCAAGTGCGACGGGGGATTCAAATTTCTTTGGAACGGTCCGCTTCCGCTTACCGGACATAACCTCGTCATCCTTATCGATTGTTGCACCCTTTTTTCCATTCGCCTTAGCCATGAACTTGCTGACAGAAGATGGACAAATGTCTATGTCCGATGAAGGTGCTACAGTAGAAGTACCAACCACCCAAGGGTTTTCCGGTGTAGCCCCACATACATCATTACGCTTAAAAGGTGAAGCTTCCTTGTGTCCATTCAGCTTCGGTGGGGCTTTCTGTTTCGAAAACTAAATCGTGTGAACATTTCTGGACGAAAATAATTAAACGAGAAAATTATAGACAGAAAGATAAATACATAGTACCTCAGGTACGGTTTTATGGTCGGGAAGCACTATATCAGGCTGCGTCATGTCAATGATCGGGTGTCCATCACTGTCCATGTCTTCCTTGTACACGAATTCCTTCTTTTCATATGGACCATTCTCGAACGAATCCACTTCGTCCGGATCATTCTCCGCGGATGGCACGGCAGCAGCCGGCTTGTACATGACACCTGCTTTGTTCAACTTCTCCAACAACCTCTGCAATAGAAATATAAACTTAGTAATGGTAGCATGGTTTAAAACAGCAAACATACTCTAAACTATAAAGTTTGGGTGTGACACCTCAGCAACTATATCAGGGATTTGCCTCATCTCGGTGTGTATGAAGTCCATGCACCGCTTCATTACAAGCTCCATCAAATCTTCCGACAATGCGGCTGTCGTCGACTTCTTTGCGTTTCCAGTTGCAGGCTTGGTTTTTGGCTTCATGGTAGGCGCATTATTTGGGATGTCGGGCTCCTGAGCCCTATACTCCTGGGTGATATTATTTTCGATCTGCATGCGATATTGAAGTACATGTGATGAATAAAAAATAAATAGTATTAAGTTACAAAACATTTAAGAAAGACGAAACACAATGACTTACCCTTACGTTACCACGGCCGCGCCCATTATCAAAGTCGAACCTATCTCTCCTAGTGGCTGCACCTTCTGTCCAGTTCCTCATAAGAGGTTGTATGGACAAGTTGGGATTATAGGCGCATTCGCCTTGGACCGGTTGCACCTTCTCCCAGTACAAGTACTACAAAAAAAATATAAGGATTTAGAGTTAGTAAAATACATCACATAAAATTGCAATGATATGATAATTGACATTATGCAACAGGTCTGATATGTGTACCTGCAAGAGAGCCAAATTGCCTTTCGGCCATTGGCGCAGGTGTTTGCCTTTCTTCACTATGCGAAGGCAATCAAGGAGAACACGCATGGTGAAGGCATTCCAGTTAATCTTTGAAATACGTTTCACATCGTAGACCAAAGCGTAGTACTGCTTTGGCACAATCTTGCTCGACATGGGAGCAATAATTGTTCCTAACAGGACCAGCACTACTTTGCGAAGGAAATCATCGTCGGTGGCTTTACTTTTAATTATGTCCTCAATGAGATTATCTATCACTATGTTTTCTGATGTCTTACTGAGAAATTGTGGCGGCACCCGCTCCTTCATGTCCTCGCCTTCTTCAGTCAGAATGTCCGAAGCGGACAGTCCTTGGTTCTCGAGGTTAAAGATGCACTCGACGTCGACCGCACCGAGAGTCACCTCCCCAACCTGCTCTTGTATAATGAATCTGCCCGTGCTGGCCTGAAAATTCTCAATCATATACCTAATCAGCAGGGTACGCATCTTAATAGATGGTATCTGCAGCATGCTGCGCAATGATGTATCAGCCACTCTAGCGCGTTGACCGCTCGATAGATCTGCAACAAGCTTGCACCATTTCTCCACTGCGCATACTATTTCTCCATTCAGCTCGTCCATCCTGTTGAAAGAAAATATATAACTTCGTGACATTAGCTAGCACTAAAGCAAAAATAACAATAGGCATGCAAAAATATAAAACTTTCTGGCAGTAGCTAACACTAATGCAAAAATAACACTAATGGAAATACAAAACTATCACCATGTATACTGCAACATGCAGCCAAGTGTGTGCTGACATGAGGCAATAAAAAAATAACTACAATTGGTAATTGAATTTACTTGCATCTGATCAAGTTCTTTGAGTATCATATAAATTATATAATCAATAAAATTAATATGGTAAACTGTTACTTATTCGTCTGGTTGTCTTACTAACAGGGTGACAAATTGTTCAGCTGTAAATAAACTAGAGTCTATAGCAATGGTACCTATTTGAGGTTCATCAACATCTAATGTTAATAACTCTTTAATGTTCTATGTGCACAACATATAATTGGATCGTGTGACAAAAATATAATTGGATCTTGTGACAAAAAATGTATTGTGTCATGCTTCTCGAGACACAACATATTATTCTACCATGCTATGAAAGAACCAAAGAATGTTTTCATCTACGCCATCTGGTCAGAACGCATCTAGTCCAGTTCATACTCGTTGAAATTATGTGGTAAACCTAAGTCCATCAAAGGAACGATACGGAGGAAATAGCTTGCTATGAAGGCGCGAGGGAAAGAGGACAATTTACTTGATCTGTCGACGAAGATGAAAGAAGTCGGCCATGCGTTCTCGACGTAGTTCGATGAGGTCGGCCTGCTCGTGCGGACGACCTTGATCTTCTCGGGTTTTTTGAGGCGTGTGGGATGCGGCGGACGGAGCTGTCGACGCCTCGCCGGCAGGAGTCGATCTAGTTGACGACATGTGCGAGGAGGAGGAAATTATATACGAGGTCGACGCCTAGGTCGTCGTAACTTCCCTGTGGCCAAGCTCGCGATCTATATTTTCCTCCGTTAAAGCGAGGCTGAACGTGCTCCTCAATCGTAGGGATTAGGAACATATGGATTAGCACAATCCCAGAATTGTGTAACAGAACGACAACTACTCCCGTGATCGACGTGCGTGTGATCGACGTGCATGGAAAGCGCAGCGTTGTGGGCTCCACAATATGGATCCGGCACTTATTTGTGGTCACCTACCTGCATTGTTTCTTCCCTCAAAATAAATATCATTGGTTCATCCCTAAAAAAACTCTTTGTGACACGTATTAGTTATTTTATACTTGTATATGTTCAACAATATTTATAGTATCTCTATCATTTCTACAATATTATACATGCATCGAGTGTCGGAAATGAACGATACTTGTCATGCATGCATGCCATGGTGATCGTAGGTTACGGATTAAGTTTGGGATCATTTCCTGAGATCGTAAAGAAGAATAGATACAGGGTATCAAACCTATAGAGTTTTTGCTTCAAATGTACTTCGATCGAGATATTGGACATCGAATGCCACTCTTTAAAAAGGAAAAAAAGGTTACGCATAAACCACTTTCAGACCTGCCCTCCGGTAGACCCGAATGGTCCTGCTTGTACATGGTGCATGTGGAAGCATGCATGAGATGACCCCAACTTTTGGGAGCATGTGGGCGTGGCCAATGTGGTCCCCCAGGCAAGGTGTGCACGAATTCGGACACAAAACGCACGTTGCGTCACGTGGGGGCAGTGTTGTAGGGTTTTGTCGCCAGAAAACCCTAGAAATTGCATCGAGTGTCGCATATGAACGATACTTGTCACGCATGCAAGCCATGGTCATCGTAGGGTATGCATGAAGTTTGGGATCATTTGGTGGGACCGTCAACGAAAACCAATTTCAGACCTGACCTCCGGCAGACCCGAATGGTCCTGCTTGTACATGGTGCATGTGGAAGCATGCATGAGATGACCCCAACTTTTGGGAGCATGTGGGCTTGGCCAATGTGGTCCCCCAGGCAAGGTGTGCACGAATTCGGACACAAAACGCACGTTGCGTCACGTGGGGGTAGTGTTGTAGGGTTTTGTAGTCAGAAAACCCTAGAAAATGCATCGAGTGTCGCAAATGAACGATACTTGTCACGCATGCATGCCATGGTCATCGTAGGGTATGCATGAAGTTTGGGACCATTTGGTGGGACCGTCAAGGAAAACCAATTTCAGACCTGATCTCCGGCAGACCCGAATGGTCCTGCTTGTACATAGTGCATGTGGGGGCATGCATGAGATGACCCCAACTTTTGGGAGCATGTGAGCATGGCAAATTTGCCCCCCCCCCAGGCAAGGTGTGCACGAGTTCAGACACAAAACACACGTTGCGTCACGTGGGGGCAGTGTTGTAGGGTTTTGTCGCCGGAAAAACCCTAGAAAAAGCATCGAGTTTTGGAAATGAACGATACTCGTCATGCATGCTTGCCATGGTCATCCTAGGGTGTGCATACAGTTTGGTCTGAATTGGTGAGACCGAGAAGATAAACCTGCTCCTAGTACATGGTGCATGTGGAGGTATGCATGCGACTGTCCCAACTACATTTGATTTAATAATATTTCAAGTATCAAACAGAAAAAAAAATATAATTTGGAATGAAGAATTGAAATAATGAAGAAGTGCAATAGAACATAACATATTATCTTACATTTTGGAAATATTTTGAATATAAAGAAGAGAACAAATATTAGAATGAAGAAGTGAAATAAAACAGAACATTTTATATTACAAACTAAAAATATTTAAAAAATAATAAAGATAAGAAATATTAGAATTAACAATTAAAATAGAACACACCATTTTAGTTTATAATTCGTAAATATTATCAATATACAAAAGAGAACGAACAAATGAAATAAAACACAACATAATTTGGCTTATTTTTTAAATTTTAGTAAACACTTTTACAAATAATATAGAAAAAAGATTTGATTTTAAATATTAGAAATATAAACAAGAAAAGAAACAAAGAAAATATAAAACATTTCAGCGCGCGGGTAAGGCTGCCCTGGGCCAGCCCGCCCGAATTAGGCCCAAGGAGGAGCCGCGCAGGGCACATCGCAGCACATAGCCGTTGGGTGGTGGGAGTTTAGTCCCACCTCGCCAAGCGAGAGAGCGCCGCACCGGTTTATTTACCCGGCTGCGACTCCCCTCACAAGCTCCTATCAATTGCAGGCAGTACTTTGCCTAACTCTCGTACCCTCTGCCCCGTGGGGCCTACTAGTAGCAGAGATATTCTGCACCACGGGCCTGCATCCTGGCCCATGCACGGTAGGGTTCCTAGTCGTATGCAGGTCGTGAAGTATGAATTCTCCTGCTCTGGTAGGTGGGCACTTTTTTTGGCATATTGCCATGTGTATTGATCTTCAAATCACACAGTAAATTATACACATGCTCACTTGCATTCAATACACAATTTTTTTTGTAATACATGATAAGTTAATGTTATGACCTTCAAGTCATCTAATAAATTTTACACATGCTCACTTACATGTAATACACATGGATATTAATTGGAATTTAACAAAAATGAGGATGTGGTGTATGAATTCTACTACCACATGCATGCCATGGTCATGGTACGGTGTGCAAAAAGTTTGGGATCTTTTGGTGGGACCGTGAAGGAAAACCTCTTCCAGACTTGCCCTCAGGCAGACCCGAATGGTCCGGCTTGTACATGCTGCATGTGGGGGCATGCATGACATGACCCCAACTTTTGGGAGCATGTGAGCATGGCCAATGTGCCCCCCTAGGCAAGGTGTGCACGAGTTCGGACACAAAACACACGTTGCGTCACGCCGCGGCAGTGTTCTAGGGTTTTGTCACCGCCAGAAAATAAAATTTATAATTAGGAAAGACAACCATGAAAAGTGAAATATGAGAGAACAATATATCATACATTATTTAAATTTATAACTGTTAAAACAAAGAAAAGAGGAGAATATAGAAAACAGAACAAAAAAATTTGAATGAATAAGTGCAATAAAAGACAACATATTATCTTACATTTTGGAAATATTTCAAATATAAAGAAGAGAACAAATATTAGAATGAAGAAGTGAAATAAAACAGAGCATTTTATCTTACAAACTAAAAATATTTAAAAATAATAAAGATAAGAAATATTGGAATGAAGAATTGAATTAAAACACAACATTTTAGTTCATATTTCGTAAATATTATCAATATACAAAAGAGTACGAACAAATGAAATAAAACACAACATAATTTGGCATATTTTTTAAATTTTAGTAAACACTGTTAGAAATAATATAGAAAAAAAGAGACTTGATTTTAAATATTAGAAATATAAACAAGAAAAGAAACAAAGAAAATATATAACGTATCAGTGAGCGGAGTAAGGCTGCCCTGGGCCAGCCCGCCCGAATTGGGCCCAAGGCGGAGCCGCGCAGGGGACATCGCAGCGCATAGCCATTGGCTGGTGGGAGTTTAGTCCCACCGCGCCAAGCGAGAGAGCGCCGCACCGGTTTATATACCCGGCTGCGACTCCCCTCACAAGCTCCTATCAATTGCAGGCAGTACATTGCTTAACTCTCGTACCCTCTGCCCCGTGGGGCCTACTAGCAGCAGAGATATTCTGCACCACGGGCCTGCATCCTGGCCCATGCACGGCAGGGTTCCTAGTCGTATGCAGGCCGTGGAGTATGAATTCTTCTGCTATTGTAGGTGGGCAATTTTTTTTGGCATATTGCCATTGTGTATTGATTTGATCTTGAAATCACACACTAAATTATAAACATGCTCACTTGCATTCAATACACATATTTTTTTTGCATATATGACAAGTTAATGTTTTGACCTTCAAGTCATCTAATAATTTTTTTTGAAATTGTTTGAATTTTTTATTAATTTATAATGCCTTCTAGACTGACTGGTCAAAACATCGGTCTATACCTCAGGGGGGCATTGTAAAAAAATTCTTTTTCCAAATTTTATTTCATAGCCATGATTGGCACATGTGGGTCACCATGTTCAAGAATGTTTGTGTGATTTGGAGGTGGTGGGAAAAATCATATTTTTTAAAAAACTGGCTTAAGTTAGACCAAATGGCCCCTCTGGAATGCGGTCATTTTTTTGACCACCTCCAAATGACCTCAACTTTGGCACACATGATCTATTGCACAAACAAAGGTGGGTTCCAAAGGTTTTATATTTTTTCAATTTTTTATTAATTTATAATGCCCTCTAGACTGACTAGTCAAAACATCGGTCTATACCTCAGGGGGGCATTGTAAAAATTCTTTTTCCAAATTTTCTTTCATAGCCATGATTGGCACATGTGGGTCACCATGTTCAAGAAAGTTTGTGTGATTTGGAGGTGGTGGGAAAAATCACATTTTTTCAAAAACTGGCTTAAGTTAGACCAAATGGCCCCTCCGGAATGCGGTCATTTTTTCGACCACCTCCAAATGACCTCAACTTTTGCACACATGATCTATTGCACAAACAAAGGTGGGTTCCAAAGGTTTTATATTTTTTGAATTTTTTATTAATTTATAATGCCCTCTAGACTGACTGGTCAAAACATCGGTCTATACCTCAGGGGGGCATTGTAAAAAATTCTTTTTCCAAATTTTCTTTCATAGCCATGATTGGCACATGTGGGTCACCATGTTCAAGAAAGTTTGTGTGATTTGGAGGTGGTGGGAAAAATCACATTTTTTCAAAAACTGGCTTAAGTTAGACCAAATGGCCCCTCCGGAATGCGGTCATTTTTTCGACCACCTCCAAATGACCTCAACTTTTGCACACATGATCTATTGCACAAACAAAGGTGGGTTCCAAAGGTTTTATATTTTTTTTGAATTTTTTATTAATTTATATTGCCCTCTAGACTGACTGGTCAAAACATCGGTCTATACCTGAGGGGGGCATTGTAAAAAATTCTTTTTCCAAATTTTCTTTCATAGCCATGATTGGCACATGTGGGTCACCATGTTCAAGAAAGTTTGTGTGATTTGGAGGTGGTGGGAAAAATCACATTTTTTCAAAAACTGGCTTAAGTTAGACCAAATGGCCCCTCCGGAATGCGGTCATTTTTTCGACCACCTCCAAACTGGCTTCACGGAGACAGTATAAATTGTACGAAAGGAGATCTTTCATATTACATATAATCAACTTGCATTTCATGAAAAAACTCCTTCATGTTACAAATAATCATTACACCTTTATTCAAATATTGTTTTTTGCACACATGCACCATCTTTAACTACTTTTTTATTAGTATTTTATGAAATGAAGGAATATGTGCTCAGTTATTGGAATATTTGATCATATGGTGGAGTATTTGCTATTTTTGCTTACTCAAATAAAGGAAAGATGTCATATGTGTCGATGAACAATTTCCACTTACTTCACTAAAAAACATTAATTTACTTAACCCAAAGTTTTACATTTGGTCAATTTTGCTTATGGGCAGAGCATGTTGCACATGGCCACAGCCTGGGAATTTATTGCACCATTGCCACAGCATGTTCCACATGGCCGTAGCATGGGAAGTGTTTGCAGCATGCCTGATCAGTGAAGCAACACTGATGCGGCATGTCTGATCATTGCAGCAGCTAAATTGATGCAAATCATACATCTAAGGAACCATAATGGCAAATTTAAGGGACACAAATATAGATAGAAATATATACTACTGGCATAGATAGCAGCATCCACACAGCACACTTGCTGATGCAGACCACTACCATATTAGATATGTTTCGACCACACATCACAGTACTGCACTTAGATAAAGTTAATACTAAATTACCACCACAAGTTTCCACCATCAGAACACCACACAAAGTTCACCAAAAGGACTGAGCCTTCCTACATCATACGACAACGAGGGTCTAGGGAAACTACAAGTCAGAGTTTCAGGACCTTCTGGAGGGCAGAATGCTGAGCCCTGATCTTGTAGTCATGACTGGTGATGGATGTAGCCCGACAATGCTCCATCAGATGCTCCAGCAACCCAGACCTGGGCTTGGGCCTGCTGCAGTAGGGGCACCGGTACTTGTCAGACCTCCAGTTGTAGTACTTAGCAGGTCCTTGGGCCCTGATCTTCAACTCCTCCTTCTCTTCAAAGGACTCGGCGTTCCCCTCGACCACATCATCTCCAGATTCATACTGCACACATTAATGACTGACATTAATACATTATGCATTCAAATACTATAAACATCTAACACTAACTCAATGCACAAATAACATTTCAACTAGGCCTTACCTCGTACGGCTCATCCTCATCACTGTCATAAGGGTAGTACCCAGATGCGTCCCACTTCCTCTTGTTGCCAACAAGATCCTCCTTCTGCTATATTGTCAACCAAGCAAGTCATTTACAAGGAATTGAATTGCAGTTCAAATAATGTCATTACAAACAAAATTGTGAATGTGAACCACATTGGTATGTTGCAAGTGACCAATATTGTCAATATATTTTCCAATGCAAAATATTTTAATATGAAACCTACAGATAAACAAATAAAGCTACCTAAACAATTTGTTTTTGCATAATGATGGAAAGCTCCAATCTATATTGGACAACATAGCTAATTACAGGAAACCTACACAAAAGAATAATTCAGATGTACCTAAGCATTTTTTGGGATAATACAGCAAAGCTCCTACACATATTAACATAATGCAGTAGTTAATTAGGTACAACTTCAACTATAAATGCATACATCTTCAACAAACAACTAAAATTTCATTACTTACCTAAACAACAACAAATTATACTATAGATGTATCTTGTATCATCTAAATCAATTCATTGCCACATCATAATTAATGCATTCCAAATCAAATATGTTTCCATCCAATATCATTGAATCACAGATCAAATCAAATAATCATATATGTCTGCAGCATTGAACTACAGATCTAATAATCATATATGGTCTATCTGACCTTAAATTCCCCCTTAAATAAGGTATTCAACGTCATACTAATTAAAATCTAACAAGCACAAATTCCAGGACTAATCTAATAAGCATCTGAAAAAATCCCAAGATGCTTTTATCTCTGAATCAACGGCATTGGAGAGGATGTTCAATGCTGTAAATATCTCTGAAGCAATTGCAAAATTCCACTGCTAACCCAAACTAAATAAGCATAGACTGCCCCTTCCCCTCTCCTTCAGAAGCCCCATTCCAACACAAACAAAATCCAGCCATTGAGAAGCTCTTGTTGATTAACATGACAACACCCATTACATGAGCACATCCTTCATTATATTTACAACCAAACTAATGCACCATCTAATCACCTCAGGTAGACAATTTCCAAGAACACAAGGCCATGCACAACCCATCTCATAGCCTCTGCCTGACAGGCATCAATCAAGCATCAAAGAACTGCAACTATGACAACATGCATCAATCAAGTATCTAAGAATTGCAACTATGATAGGCATAATCCCTAGAACTAAGCATCCATTTAATTAATCATCAATAGAGAAGTATATATTTGACTAATCCATGGTCTAATCCTCAAGCCAAACACCTACAGAATTGCACAAATTCCACTACTAATCTAATAAGCATCTGAAAAATCCCCATCCCTCACTCCGGCTACTTCTAACCTAATCTAATAATCATACGAGGTCCACCATTCTTGCACGAATCAAATACACAAAAACCCTAATGCAGAGAAAACCCCACATCCAGCAAATCTAACCAAAGAACCTTCTGGCCACAAACCCAACAATCTAAAAACTACCACATTAAAGTGATAAGCACATACCTTCTGCTCCGCCTACTCCTCGCCAGATCCGGCCTCCACCTTATCCACCTTCTCCACCTCGTGCGCCTCGCCGGAGCCCGCCTCCACCTTCTGCGCCTCGCCAGAGCCCGCCTCCACCTTTTGCGCCTTGTCGGAGATCGCCAGAGTGGGCGCATCTGGCTGGACTGCGCCGCTGCATCCCACCCCCGCCTTCTCCAGATCTGCAGCGGAGGGAGCACCGCGCTGGATGCCGGCACGTCCCCTCACAAAGGTGCCCGCAGCGACCTGCTGCGCCAGCTCCACCAGATCTGCGCCCCAATCCGGGCGCTCACCTCCTGCGTCCGCCATGGCAATGGAGAGGATGCGGTGAGGGAGATGAGGAGGTTGGAGAGGAGAGGGAGTGGGGATCGTGGGGAGTGGGGAGTGGAGAGAGGGAGACGATGCGGCGGGGGGAAATGGTGGGCGATGCGGCCGGAGGTGGTTGCCGTCAACATTTATATGATGGGACAGTTTTGGCAACTACTCGTGACACGTGCTGCCCCACGCGCGGGCGGCTGCAGGCGTGCACGAAACGCCACCGTCTACGAATACGAGCATACGGCCGGGCATACGATCTAACAGGTCCCGTACGGGCCTCCCAGGGCTCCTCGACGGCTATACGTGGGGGCAACAAAGACGATCGTGCCCCTCGTTGTGAACCGTTTTTGGTTCATCCTGGCCGTCGATGTGTTTTTCCACCTCGCGTTCAGCCCAGGGGGGAGCACCGGAGCAGAAACCGCGGAACTCATAAATGTCTCACGTCATGTGGTTCTGTGCTATTCTTAATCTTTTTCTCTGAAGTGTGTAGTTTCAGTTTCACATCAAATGTGTTGCGCTTGCAGTGCGTACCAATGTATAGTTTACCGATGTGTATATATGCGGAGACGATGGAAAACATTGAAGCCAGTAGTTGTATACCTATTTCAAAAATCAGCAAGTGGTTAGTAGCATCCTACATCAAGGTATTACAGAGAGAAAGGAGTATCTCCTATTTTATTTTTGTGGGGTTGGGAGCAATTTAGAAACTTATGAAAATATAGGAATCATTCTCACTTTAATCTCCAGTCCTCTTGTTTTGCTTCATTTATCATGTATTATGCATGTCATATGTTCCAACAAATGCCTGGCAGAAGCACAACTTTCATAGGGAACGTAGAATGGTCACTTTGGTAGCAGGGCAGATGCACGTTCCCAGTGTATATGTAAAATTATATGCATATCTAGCCATAGAAATACATGCATCTGTACCGCATCGGACATAGTGTCGGACTGTCAGCCTAAAATATTCCTCTTTATATCATTCTCCATTTCTTTGAATATGCAAATATAAGTGCCATGTATGTGCTTTTGGATTTTTCGCTCTAAAATTTCAGGCTTCTTTTTGAAAAGTAGGTTGAAGAAAGCTTTGATTTTTCTTGGATAGGTTATCATATGACAGAACGTCTGGGGTGAAAGCTAAGCTACTTCCAATGGTAAGAAATTGAAATCTGGATGAAACCACCATTATTTGTTTTATATATTTTTAGATACATGAGAGAACTAATGATATTTTTAGACTGTAGAACAACCCTTTCAAGGATTCTCTCTCTATGAGCATATATATTGCCTCAGCTTATATCCATTGCCGCACACATGGGCATGGCAGTAGCATTACTTTGATAACATGTCTATATCACTGTAATGTTGGACAATAAGTGTTTAATACATTTGGAGCATCTACTCTCTGGTAAGGAGTCATGGTGAAGACTATATTTTTAGTTGACATTGTAAATGATTTTGATGGACACAATTTTTTTTCTTGTTTCTTTTCAGGTCCCAAATGAGAAGGCAAGAAGGTCTCAGCTGTATGAGAAGACCCCCGCCCATTCCATTCTCTATGAAGTCAAAAGTTTCCCACTGAATATATTTGGTACTAAAACGGTCGTTATGTCAGCACCACGATCGTGTGCCTATTGTTGGCTCTTAATTCTTTAGGATTATTTGATTTGTTTGATTCATTCTGTTCATATTTATGCAGCAAGGGTTAAACATGTTAATTTATGTGGCATCAAGCTATATATGTTGATAGCATGATCTCCTTTTCTTTTGCTTTGCAGAATTATTCTCGACACTGGAGATATATGCTAATCCTCTAGCTTTGCTAATTTTATCTTTTGATTTCATTTCAGTGGTGGAGTATTGCACCTCATTCACAGTTGTAGATGTGTGTCAAGATATCAAATGATCTGTCTTTTAGGTCAACGGCATGCCCATGGTGCTTTACCCCTAGATTTAAATGACTCTAAAGTCCATGGTCCACCTAATAAAGATAGAAGTAATTATGTTGGTAAGGTGGGTTAAACCCAACTTAAGCTGAGACTGTTTTTATGTTCTCTTACACCTGCAGGTATTATTAAACAATATCCTAACTGAATGTCAAACACATTGCTGGCTACATGATATGTAAAGTAAAATGTGTGTTGCTCCTAAAATTTATATCCGAATGATGGTGGCCATTATCTAATTTTAAGCAAACATATCTTCCATGGTTGACAAACGTTTCCTTCATACTTCGATCAATATTTTCCTCCATTCTTGAATATAGCTATTTGTAATTTTCCTTTAGTTGAATTCTGGAACGATTTGGTACAATAACATTACTTTCACATTGTCACTGGAGGTGAGGGTTACATTATTTTGTGATGTTTGTAAGTGTTTTATATAAGAAGTGACACGTGGAGCTGGTTTTGCGAAATGTGAGACATCTAACAATTATCACTAAGTTTGAATGCACAACAATTTTTCCTGTTGCATACATGGCAAACTCCATTCATAGCAATGGTGTGGCCATTGGAGTAGATCTATGTGTAATGTTACCTTCTGCCATTTGTGATGTTTGTTAGAGTTGGATACAAAAAGTGGCGCGTACTAGCACGCGGAATAGGTTTTTTGATATTTTTTTGCCCGTTGCAACGCACGGGCATTTGTACTAGTATATATATATAATATATATATATATATATATATATATATATGTATAAACATGGACATAGTGTCTTCTTGGCCTTCAAAATTTAGAAGGCAGCTTTTGCTGCTAGCAGTCCAAACTGTAGTACTCCTGCTCCACCTCAAATAGTAAACGATATGCAGAACAATTGGTACCACAACTGTGTAGAAAACAAAGATATATAAGGTTGGTTTTGACCCTCCATCTCAAATAGTAAACTATCTTTTGCTCACTAAAGATAGCTGCACGGTGTATAACCGATACTGATATGCACACCGGAACGGGTACAAGTACATGTTGGTTTTGCGTGCACTTTACCAATTAACCGGCCGGTAAATGAACTGACTGACGTGTGGACCTGCGACATGACTTGCATTGATCCTGAGCAGATGTTGATCTATAGTCTTCTATCTCCGTAAGAGTAAGCCACCTGTCAGATTTCAGAAGTTGTTAGTGTTTTGTTACGTACTGCAACAAGTTATTTTAGTTATTAGTCAAAACCGTAGAGAAAATTGTATATAAGAAGAAGAAAAAGGGAAGCATGCTAGATAGATAGCAAGAGGCGTGTTGTTACCTTGTGTTACTCAGTAATCATCCACATAAACATCTGGGTTTGTTGTCATTAATTTCTTGATTTGCTCTTGTACCTCGGGACTGCAACGTTTTGCGTGTAGTCTCTCCAGTGAAGTGGGGAAGGGCCCCTTGGGCAGGGATCCGATTTGAGGACAATCCTCGACATGTAGTTGCTCAAGAGATGGGAGGCTGTATAACCCCTGAGGAAGGATGGTAGATTCGGGCAATCACTAACATAGACGGAATTGAGGGAGGTGAGGAGCTCAAGAGCTCTTTCTTCCCCTCCCGTGAAGCTTTCTGCCCGCGGATCATGACTGAACTGTAAAGTGTGAAGGGTAGCAGCGAGGAGGCTGCAGATGGGAGCAACAAGGACCGCTGAGATGCAATCAACTGTAAGCCAACTCAATCGGAAGGATAGGTTGATCCATTCCGAGAGCAGATCCGCTGATATAGAGCAGCTAAGACAATTGAGCTCCGTCAGTGAAAAGTGTGACACTTTGCTGATAAGCGCTGTCTCTACATTACGCAGGTTATGCAAGGCCAGCCCACCACTATACCCATCAATAGACATCTCCCTTCTACAATAAGTAAGCTGTGTAGAAGCAAGTCCCACGTGACAATATGTCAGCGTGGACGTGTGAGGCATGGGGGGCAGAGACAACTTTGGGCAATAAAGAATGGAAAAATGTGAAAGATTGGTATAAGAGACAGAGCACTCCAGGAAGGGCACCGTGTAGCAGAGATTGGGATATTAAGGCCTCCTTTTAATAGAGAATCGGAATAAAGCATTAACACACTGTGAATACATGAACTCCTCAAACTACGGTCATCACCGGGAGTGGTCCCGAATATTGTCACTTCGGGTTGCTGGATCATAACACGTAGTAGGTGACTATAACTTGCAAGATCGGATCTAGAACATGGATATAATGGTGATAACATAAACGGTTTAGATTTGAATTCATGGCACCTGGGCCCAAAGTGACAAGCATCAAGGGTGTGTTCGGTAGCTCTTTGGCTCCTTAACTCCTCAGCTCAAGGTCGAAAGCACAACCAAACGGTTGAAATCCTGGTTATGCCGATGAGAAGCCGGCTATTCCCACAATGCAAATTTAGTGGAGTCGTGGATTTGGAAAACCCAAGCTCCCACGCCGCAAAGGTTTCCGAGTTAAATCGGAAACTTAGACTAGCTGATGAAGATCTCGACCGCATCAACAAGCGTTTTGACACTAGTAGAAAAAGGGTCAAACGTGCAGCACATTAGTGCCGGTTTGTATTAGAGCCGGCACTAATGTATACATTAGTGCCGGTTCCAACGGCTAGCCGGGCCGCTCTCATTAGTACCGGTTCGTGGCTAACCTTTAGCACCAGTTCGTGCCACGAACCGGTACTAATAAGGATGGTGGCAGAATGTTGTCAGTCTGGGCCCCCTCCAGCACCTTTAGTACCGGTTCGTGCCACGAACTGGTACTATAGGTCCTCCTGCATATAAACCCTTCGTCCAGCTCGCTCTGTTCTTCCCCCTTTCCCCTCTCCTCTCCTCTCTGTTCTTCCTCTTCTCCCCTCGAACTCATCACACATTTTGCCCAAAATTTGTCAAGATTTGAAGGCCCCCATCCATTCAAGTGATCACAAAGGTTAGCAACTTTGTCCTTTCATCTCTCATTGCTAGATTAGCTCTTCCCATGCTTTGTATAGTTACTAATTTGTGAGTTTAGTAATTTGGGAGGAAATATATATATGTGCTAGTATTTGATTTATATGCAATTTGAGGTCAAAAATAACACTTAGTTTGCATATGTAGGTGTGGTTTACTTAGTGACTTCTAAATCTCCGTCGTAACCAGCGTCGATCGCCCGCACCGTCCCGTCACCGGCACCACCTTGTGGTTAGCCTCTTGTTCATGAAATTTTATATAAAAAATTGATGTTTGTGTGATTTGGATATATAGTTAATCATGTAATAATTATCTTACCCGTACGTTGTTTGTTATACATAGTGCCATGGTTTTGATATCCGTCCGCGTCGGCCCTCGTCCTTGTTATGATTCGGATGTGGTATATTCTCTTTTAAAACTATTTGTTGCATTTCGTGTTTATGATAAATTATGCCCATCAAGTTGACATAGATATTTTTATCTAGGAGGTATGTGAACTGGAAATTCCAACCGACCCTATTGTTGAGAGGTTAAATTTAGTTGAAAGAGAAAACGAGTACTTGAAAGAAAAATTGAAAAGAATTTAGGGGGAGAAGATGGAATTGGAGTTGCATGTTGCCGATGTCGTCGATGATCACAAGATCAAGATGGAGAAAATGCGCTTGAAGAATAGAAAGATTAGAAAATATGCCATCGATAGTGAGGCTTGGTATCATTATGCTGTTGGATCAATTGTTACCTTAGTTGCGATCTTGATCGCATTTGTTGTTGCATTTAAATGCTTTAGCTAGAGAGTTATTTGTTTGTTGCATTTAAGTGTTGTATGAACTTTATGTATGAACTTGTATTAATTTGATCTATTCGGTGTTGTGTAATGAAGATGAGCCGGCAATGGATGTACGATGACCGATGCTCTCCCCAGTTCGTTGAGGACATGCATACTTTTCTGCTTGCGGCTGAGGCAAACAAGCGGGCAGATGGTTTTATGCCTTGTCCATGTGCTGGCTGCAAGAATGGTCACAATTACTCTACGTCAAGAACCATTCACGTCCACCTGTTTGAGTCCGGTTTCATGCCCCACTATAATGTTTGGACCAAGCACGGAGAAAGAGGGGTTATGATGGAAGACAATGAAGAAGAAGAGGACGACGACAGCTATCCTGGCCATGGGTTCCCTGAATACGATGATACAACAATGGGGGAAGAAGCTGAGCCGGTAATGTGGGAAGAAGCTGAGCCGGCAATGCGGCAAGAAGCTGAAGAAGAGGCATCAGATGAGCCCGTTGATGATCTAGGTCGGGCCATTGCCGATGCAATGAGAAACTGCGCAAGTGATTTGGAGAAGAAGAAGTTGCAGCGCATGTTAGAGGATCACAAAAAATTGTTGTACCCGAATTGCGTAGGTGACAAGAAAAAGCTGGGCACCACACTGGAATTGCTGCAATGAAAGGCAGAGAATGGTGTATCTGACAAGGGATTTGGAAAGTTGTTGGTAATGATAAAGGATATGCTTCCAAAGGACAACGAATTACCCGAGAGTACGTACGAAGCAAAGAAGGCTGTCTGCCCTCTAGGGTTAGAGGTGCAGAAGATACATGCATGCCCTAATGATTGCATCCTCTACCGCGGTGAGTACGAGGATTTGAACGCTTGCCCGGTATGTGGTGCATTGCGCTATAAGATCAGCCGCGATGAGCCTGGTGATGTCGAGGGCGAGCGCCCCAGGAAGAAGATTCCTGCCAAGGTGATGTGGTATTCTCCTATAATACCACGGTTGAAACGTTTGTTCCAAAACAAAGAGCATGCCAAGGCGATACGATGGCACATAGAAGACCGTAAGAAAGACGGAAAGTTGAGAGTACCCGCTGACGGGTCGCAGTGGAGAAAAATCGAAAGAAAGTACGGGAAGGAGTTTGCAGATGACGCAAGGAGCGTATGGTTTGGTCTAAGCGCAGATGGCATTAATCCTTTTGGGGAGCAGAGCAGCAACCATAGCACCTGGCCTGTGACTCTATGTTTGTATAACCTTCCTCCTTGGTTGTGCATGAAGCGGAAGTTCATTATGATGCCAGTGCTCATCCAAGGCCCTAAGCAACCCGGCAACGACATTGATGTGTACCTAAGGCCATTAGTTGAAGAACTCTTACAACTGTGGAATGGAACAGGTGTACGTGCGTGGGATGAGCACATGGGGGAAGAATTTGACCTAAAGGCGTTGCTGTTTGTGACCATCAATGATTGGCCTGCTCTCAGTAACCTTTCAGGACAGACAAACAAGGGATACCGCGGATGCACGCACTGTTTGGATGATACCGACAGTATATATTTGAATAGTTGTAAGAAGAATGTGTACCTGGGACATCGTCGATTTCTTCCGAGCAGGCATACCGTAAGAAAGAAAGGCAAGCATTTCAAAGGTGAGGCGGATCACCGGACGAAGCCTCGCCACCGTACTGGTGCTTATGTACATGATATGGTCAAGGATTTGAAGGTGATATTTGGAAAGGGTCCTGGCGGACAACCTGTTCCGAAGGACGCGGACGGACACGCACCCATGTGGAAGAAGAAATCTATATTTTGGGACCTGCCATATTGGAAAGACCTAGAGGTCCGCTCCGCAATCGACGTGATGCACGTGACGAAGAATCTTTGGGTGACCCTGCTTGGCTTCTTGGGCGTGTATGGGAAGACAAAAGATACACCTGAGGCACGGGAGGACCAGCAACGTATGCACGGAGAAGACGGCATACATCAGGGTCATGCAAGCTACGCTCTTACCAAAGAAGAGAAGGAAATCTTCTTTGAATGCCTGCTCAGTATTAAGGTACCGTCTGGCTTCTCGTCGAATATAAAGGGAATAATAAACATGGCAGAGAAAAAGTTTGAGAACCTAAAGTCTCATGACTGCCACGTGATTATGACGCAACTGCTTCCGGTTGCATTGAGGGGGCTTCTACCGGAAAACGTTCGATTAGCCATTGTGAAGCTATGTGCATTTCTCAATGCAATCTCTCAGAAGGTAATCGATCCAGAAATCATACCAAGGTTACAGAATGATTTGGTGTAATGTCTTCTCAGTTTCGAGTTGGTGTTCCCACCATCCTTCTTCAACATCATGACACACGTCCTAGTTCACCTATGCGAAGAGATTAACGTTTTGGGTCCTGTATTTCTACACAATATGTTCCCCTTTGAGAGGTTCATGGGAGTCTTAAAGAAATATGTTCATAACCGTGCTAGGCCGGAAGCATCTCCAAGGGCCATCAAAATGAGGAGGTCATTGAGTTTTGTATTGACTTTATTCCTGACCTTAAGCCGATTGGTGTTCCTGAATCGCGGCAGAAGGGCAGACTGGATGGAAAAGGCACGCTAGGAGGGGAACAAATAATATGTATGGACGGACATTCTCTCACTGAAGCACACTACACATATCTACAGAATTCCACCTTGGTGGCTCCGTATATGGATGAACACAAGAATTTGCTACGCTCCAAACACCCGGAGCGGTCTGATGACATGATTACACGTGAACAAACCAGGAGTTTCGCCAACTGGTTGCAGACACGTACCATGCATGACACCTCTATTGAAGATGACCTGTACTTGCTGTCCCAGTTACTATCTTCGAATATAATGACTTTCAAAGGGTACGAGATAAATGGTAATACATTTTACACGATCGCCCAAGATAAGAAGAGCACCAACCAAAACAGTGGTGTCCGCTTTGATGCAGAAACCAAGACGGGAAAGGAAACATATTATGGTTATATACAGGACATATGGGAACTTGACTATCGACGTGGTTTAAAGGTCCCTTTGTTTCGGTGCAAATGGGTC
This sequence comes from Triticum aestivum, assembly GCF_018294505.1. Classification (NCBI taxonomy): domain Eukaryota; kingdom Viridiplantae; phylum Streptophyta; class Magnoliopsida; order Poales; family Poaceae; genus Triticum; species Triticum aestivum. Next base: position 759,615,942 of record NC_057813.1, on the reverse strand, counting down.
AATATGACACGAGGCGGGGTAACGGAAGACCCGCAGTACGGAATGACAACAGTGGATCTCAACAATCTTGCGTATGCAGACGAACCATTCGTCCTAGCCAATGATGTGGCACAGGTTTTCTATGTGAAGTACATGTCTACCAAGCCAAGAAAAAGAAAAGATAAGGAAGCGAATGCATCGTACGATGAGCCAAAGCGGCACATAGTTCTTTCTGGGAAGAGAAACATCGTGGGAGTGGATGACAAGACAGACAAGTCAGAAGATTATGAAAAGTTTGATGAAATTGCTCGGACTCTCGAGTCTTGGAGTCACGCTCCAAACTCTCATGCTTCTCCATGAGAGCCTGGAGCTCTTGCCGTACTTCCGCCACCCGTGCCTCCTGCTTTTCTCGCTCTGCCCGTTCCGCGGCCGCACTGCGTTCGGCCGCGGACACAGCCTCCTTCAGGGCTTCCACCTTGTTCGTGGCCCCTGCAATACCCATATTATCCTTGTTAATTTTATTGCAACCAAAATCCTTTTCTGTAAGGTAATTATTCAAAGCGGTGTTACTCACCTTCTTTGTCCTCGAGCTGCTTCTTGGCATGGCCGAGCTCTTGCTCGGACCGCTCGAGGTCCTGCTTCAACACACCGACCTCCGCAGTCAGTGCGGCAGAGGTCAGCAGCACAGCCTGCAAACCCATATTGACATATTATAAGCAACCATGTGTATATCTTGTTAGATCCTCAGTCCGGCTTTTCTTGCCGAACACCGAACTGAGCATCAGGGGCTACTGTCTATGCGGTATTACATTACATAACTTTAACTTCTTACCTCAAAGCCTGTTAGAAGGCTGCTGCAGGCTTCGGTCAGCCCGCTCCTGGCGAGCTGAACCTTCTGAATCACCGCACTCATGAGAGTGCGGTGTTCTTCCTCGATGGAAGCGCCTTTAAGCGCCTCCAACAAGTTGTCCGGCGCCTCCGGTTGGACCGAGGCCGCCGGTGTCACAGTCCTGCCCTTCTTTCGAGGGGGCCGCTTGCCGGACTCTGGAACCGCTGCGGGTTCCGATGTAGAGTACGGAGCAAAGTCCGGGAGGCTGCCTGACGGCGCCTCCGGAGCCTCCTCCTGATGGGTCCCTCTTTGGGATCCCACCTCGGCGTCCTCGTCGGCGCGGGGGGTAGTGGCAGTCGGAAGTGAATCCACATCCGACGGGGCCAGTGACCCGCTCGATGAAGCGGGGAGATCATCATCGGCCGGACTATGGACAAAATGCGGCATTAGAGAGACACTACGCAATACGAAAGAAATTGCATATCAAGGATCCGGATACTTACGATCTTGCCGGACGCCTGGCCCTTAAAGGCCAGTCCTCCTCGCCAACGATGGTGTTGGCAAAACTGTCCGGGGGGATAGTTCTCCCCTCTTGGACCCTTCGGCCTCCCCTATTGGGGAAGCCTTCCTCTTCTTCTCTCCCTCCTCCGGGAGAGAGTCTTCTTCCTCCTCCTCGTCTTCGGGGGAGGAGTCCGCCTCGTCGTCGGACGCCTGATGGCGGGAACTCTTTTGAGTCCCCGCGGCCACCTTCTTGGCCTTCTTCTCCGACACCACGTGCGGTGCCGGAACCAGCAGCCCTGCTAGACGGGCGTTCGCTGGGTCCTCTGGCATGGGAGCCGGGCTGATGAGCTGCTCGGCCTTCTCCATCCATTCCTGTCATAGGAAAAGAGAGATTGAAACCCTCTTAGAATCAATTTGACTACCACAAGTGTCCCGTAAAGGGGTTTAATCACTTACCTCGTCAGCCGGATGCTGCGAGCAAAATCCGCGATCTTCCGTCGCGGATGCGGGGGCTTCGGCACCCTTAAACAGCACCCTCCAGGCGCCTTCATATGTCGTATCGAAGAGCCCGCTTAGCGCCTGGTGTTGTTCCGGATTGAACTCCCATAGATTGAATGCCCGTTCTTGGCATGGGAGAATCCGGCGGATGAGCATGACTTGGACCACGTCGACGAGCCTGAGCTTATTGCTCACCAGCTTCTGGATGCAGGTTCGGAGTCCCGTCAGCTCCTTCGGATTGCCCCACAGCAAGCCCTTCTCTTTCCAGGAGGTGAGCAGCGTGGGGATGCCAGATCTAAACTCGGGGGCCGCCACCCATGTGGGCTCGCGCGGCTCGGTGATGTAGAACCACCCCGATTGCCACCCCTTGATGGAGTCCACGAAGGCCCCTTCGAGCCAAAGTACGTTGGGTAACTTACCCAACATGGTGCCTCCGCATTCCGCTTGCGTGCCCTTTACAACCTTCGGCTTGACGTTGAAGGTCTTGAGCCACAGGCCAAAGTGGGGCCGGATGCAGAGGAAGGCCTCGCACACGATGATAAATGCCGAGATGTTGAGGATGAAGTTCGGCGCCAGATCGTGGAAATCCAAGCCGTAGTAAAACATGAGCCCCCGGACGAAATGGTGGAGTGGAAAGCCCAGTCCGCGGAGGAAGTGGGGAAGAAAGACGACTCTCTCATGGGGCCCTGGGGTAGGGATGAGCTGCCCCTCGTCGGGCAGCTGATGCGCGATATTGCCGGAGAGGTATCCGGCGCTGCGCAGCTTGGTGATGTGCTCCTCCTTGACGGTGGAGGCCAGCCATTTGCCTCCCGCTCCGGACATATTTGGAGAAGGCCGAGGCAAGATGCGCGAGCTTGGGCGTTGGAGCTTGAGTGCGCGGAGATGGGTAAGCAAAGGAGGAAGAAGGCGTAGGTGAGAAGGTAAATCCTTATCCCTTATATATAGGTGGACGAGGACTATGCATCCCCCACCGGCCCGATAAAACTCGCTTATCCCCCAAGCGCCACCATCAATGGCGCGGTTGGGTTACCCACGTCCGTATTGATGAGAATCCCGGAATAAGGGGAACACTATCTCTGCTTCGACAAGACGTGCCAAGGAAACCGCATCGCTAAACGTGCTGAGGTGGTACAATAAAAAATGATTCCAATAAAGCCTTGGAAGTGGTGTGATGTCATGCCGCATAAAACGTCAGCAGATTGGATTTATGTGCATTATTCTCTCTACGGTGGAATGTGGAATTTATTTTGCAGAGCCGGACACTATCCTTGTGTTCATGATCTTCTCTGGATTATTCAAGGGAGGAACCCGCCTTGCAATGCCGAACATTATGCGCGCCGGACTTATCGTCATTGAAGCCTGGTTCAGGGGCTACTGAGGGAGTCCTGGACTAGGGGGTGTCCGGACAGCCGGACTATCATCGTCCGCCGGACTCCAAAACTACGAAGATACAAGATTGAAGACTCCGTCCCGTGTCCGGATGGGACTTTCCTCGGCGTGGAAGGCAAGCTTGGTGATACGGATATGTAGATCTCCTACCATTGTAACCGACTCTGTGTAACCCTAGCCTCCTCCGGTGTCTATATAAACTGGAAGGCTTTAGTCCGTAGGACAACATACATTACAACAATCATACCATAGGCTAGCTTTAGGGTTTAGCCTACTTGATCTCGTGGTAGATCCACTCTTGTACTACCCATATCATCAATATTAATCAAGCAGAACGTAGGGTTTTACCTCCATCAAGAGGGCCCGAACCTGGGTAAAACATCGTGTCCCTTGTCTCCTGTTACCATCCGCCTAGACGCACAGTTCGGGACCCCCTACCCGAGATCCGCCGGTTTTGACACCGATAGGGGGCCTTTAGTGACCACAATTTAGTGCATGTTATGTAACCGGCACCAAAGGGCCTTACGAACCGGTGCTATTGCCTGGTTCTGCACTAGTGTGACTAAATGCAATGTATGCGGGTTTAGGAAATCTAAATTTTAACGCACTATATGTACGAAAATGAGCTAATGCATGTTATATATTTTTTGTGAAACAGATGACACAGCTGCGGTCGAGGCTCTGAAGGGCGAACTAGCCACAGCCAAGGAGGAGGCCAGAGCGAGCAAGGTAGCCGCTGATAAAGCGGGTGCCGATCTGTAGGCCGAGAAGGCCCTGCGTCAACAACATGAGACTCGGGTGACCGAAGTCGAGGCCGAGCTTCAAGATGCGATACGCAAATGCGACACCTTGGAGAAGGCGAATTCGGAGCAAGCGGATGAACTCGCTACGGCAGTTAATGCTGCCAAGGAGGCGCGAACTGAATAGCATGGTGCTTAGGAGGAGATAAAACAAGCGCGTCAGATAGCAGCTGGTAAGGTTTTTCTCTTGCAGAGCATCTTCGGAGGTCAGAGGTATCTTGGGCTAACACGATTGTGGAGTTCTCAAGGCGTGTTTGCAGATCTCCCGAGGAGCATCGCCGACGTTGTCCAATACTTTCAAGCTCAAGAGGGGAACATCACGGAGAAGCTATTTTTGTCGCAGTTCCTTGCGCCCAACCATCCGGTGCCCCTCAACGACCAAATGAAGGAGCTGGTCGAGCTGCACAACATGGCGAATTCGGCCATGAAGGACTTGATAGTCCGTCTATGGCCCGAGGACATTAGACCGATAAGTTTATGCAATGTGTTATATAAAATCATGTCTAAATGCCTAGTTAACCGTCTTCGGCCAATGTTGGGAGAGTTGTTTTCGGAGAAGCAAAGTGCATTTATTCCTGGACGACTTATTTCTGATAATTCCATCATTGCCTTCGAGTGCATCCATCATATACAATCGCTGAAAAATTACAGACCAGCAACTTGTGCTTATAAGCTTGATCTCTCAAAGGCGTATGATCGTGTTGATTGGGAGTTTTCGGAGCAAGCCCTAATTAAATGGGGTTTCTCGTTGGAGTGGATCTCATGGATAATGGCTTGTATTAAGTCTGCCAAATACTCTGTAAAGTTCAATGGAAAGTTGTTTGACATGTTTACATCCTCTCGGGAGCTTAGTCAAGGTGACCCCCTGTCTCCCTTCTTATTCCTATTTGTTGCTGACGCTCTGTCCTCTCTTATATCAAGATCAGTCGATGAAGGGGAGCTCAAGGCGTTCTCAATTTGTCGTTTTGCACCTGTTATATCTCATCTGCTGTTAGCGGATGATACTATGTTTCTATTAGAAGTGACGAGCCATCAAGCGAGCATTGTCAATAGTTTGTTGAACACGTATTCCAGAGTGATGGGTCAACTTATTAACCCCGGTAAGTGTTCCATCCTTTCTTTCAGACAATTGCGTTGAGTCGGTGGCATAGGAGATGAAGAATATTTTGGAGGTCACGCAACAAGTGGTTGATCCAAAGTATCTAGGTTTACCTATACCGGAAGGAAGGGTTCATAAAGGGAAATTCGAGACTTTGCAAGACAGGCTGAGAAGGAGACCTGTTGATTGGAGTGAACAATATGTGTCTTCAGGCAACAAGGAAATTTTAATAAAATAGGTGGTTCAAGCAATCCCTACTTAATGTTATGAGTGTCTTTCGTCTCCTGGCATCCGTCTGTGATGATTTAACTCGGATGATGATATAGTACTGGTGGGGAGTGGAGAACACTAAAAGAAAAATGGCTTGGCTCAGTTGGGAGAAGATGATTCTACCCAAAGATATGGGAGGTACAGGGTTTAGAGATATGAGGGCCTTTAACAAGGCGTTGCTAGCTAAGCAGGCCTGGAGACTACTCAACAACTCAGATAGTCTGTGCGCTCGGCTACTTCGGGCCAAGTACTACCCGAACGGTAATCTGTTGGATACGGTGTTCCCTTCTAGCTCGTCTGTAGTCTGGAAAGGAATCACACCTGACCTTGAATTGTTGAAGAAAGGACTGATCTGGAGGGTAACAGTACGTTCATCAAAACATGGAGAGATGCATGGATCCCCAGGAGACATGATTTCAAACCGATCACCCCGAAAGGCAATTGCAGATATAACTGGGTGGCTGATTTCTTGGAAGAGTCAGGAGCATGGGACGTGCATAGACTAAGGCAATATTTCTGGGACATGGATGTTCGTGAAATACGGAAGATCCAGACGTCCCCTAGAGGCGGGCAAGACTTTTTAGCTTGGTTCCCAGAGAAGAGTGGAAGATTTTACAGTTAAAAGTGCATATCGCCTCGCTACTACCAACGTGTCTGCAGGTCTGGGAGTTTCTAGCGCTACACCTGACGGGCATCGTTTGATATGGAGACGGGTCTGGAATGCCAACCTACCTCTGAAGATGCGAATACTAGCCTGGAAGGTGGTGTCTGGGGCACTTGCAACAAATACATGCAAGAAGTACAGACACATATCTACGCGTGACACATGCCCGCTATGTGGCTCTGAGAAGGAAACAAGTTTCCACGCACTTACCACATGTGATCATGCACAGGCAATATGGATGCAAATGCACCAGGTTTGGACTTTGCCGGATAAGAAATTATTGCGGGATACAAGGAAGGACTGGCTCCTAAATACTCCTATAAATTGTGATGATACAATGAGGGACTACACAATACTGCTACTTTGGAGGATCTGGTCACTGTGATCTGATCTTACACATGGTAAGGCGATTTCATCTACCGCAACGATAGCAGATTACCTCCAGAGCATTTGGCAAGGAAGTATTCCACTGAAGAAATATTGAAGGGAAAGATGTCGACAGTGGATATCAACCCGGCTACTCCATGAGCAGCAGTCCCGGCACTGCCCTGGCCGAGGCCTCCACCCGGACAGATCGCTCTGTCTGTGGATGGAGCTTTCTCCGAGTCAGATGGTTCTGCAGCAGCGGGGATGGTACTACGAAGGTATGATGGCAGTGTTATTTTTGCAGCTTACCGATGCATATTTAACTGCAGTTACGCTCTGGAAGTCGAACTACATGCTCTAATGCAAGGAATGGCCTGGCTATTCAACATAGTGAGGGGCTTGTCATTGTCCAATCCCACTCATCGGAAGCGCTGATGGCAATGAAGGGGGATAGCCTTCTGTATTCCGCTTATGGACACTTGGTGGCTGAGATTCAGCATCTTATGGGTGAACGAGAGTTTATTCCTTCGAAAGTTAAGCGTGAACAAAATAGGGTAGTAGATTGATTGAACAAGTTGCTCATGTAAAACTATCAGGGAAAAATGTGTTTTTACCATTATCCATATCCATAATTGTGCTTTTGCTACTACTTTTCGCATGCATCCAAAAATGCCACTAGATTCTGCGTCATCTCGTCAGCTAATTCTGCTGGGTGACTTTACCTTCCCGTTTCTATCATGTAAATTGATGCACAAATGGAGGTGCTGGTGACCGCTTTTGCACTGTATGCACATATGTTGAGAGGTCTTTAGAGGTTTCCATGCTTTGTCGTCCCAACTGAAGCTAATCGGATAGTATTCCGCTCGCCCCCCGCGGCCCATCTAGACAGGTCGCGCAAGCTCGCACGAGCCCATACGCTTAGACCATGGTCAGGTAGAAGTGATGATTCATGGGATTGGGATTAGTCGCGTCGTACTCGGACTTGTCGATTGATTTCGGAGGAGGTTTAGACACTTATTTGAACAATCCAGTTTCTTTTGGCATGGTCTTTGAACAACCCGGTTGGTTATATTCAAGTCCAAGTCGGGAACAGGTGACGTGGTTAATTACATAGATTGTTATTTTTTTCTGGTGTCCTGTACGTATCGGTGAGGTAGACATAATAAAAAGGGTCTGCCTACAAACTCAGTCGACTGAGACTTCGAAGTCTCGGTTGCATGAAGTCACATAAATATCGATTGCACCTGACTCCGTTCGTTCTGACTTGTCTCTCGTGAAGTCTGTTTTTTCCTGCGACGTTCACTAGGCCAACTCAAAGAATTTAAGTTTTCGTTCTTTACTTGTAGGACGTCGATAACTTCCGACTGTTCGGTCTGGGACACTCCCAGTCGTTCGGTAAGGGGTGTGAAACGTAGACTACACAAGCAATAGAACCATGTCTAATTTTGGTGCGAGAAACGTAGCCTAAACATGTAGTATATACATTGGTATAAGATCCTCCACATTGATCTTATATTCATCTGGATGAAGAACTAAAAGTTTCCGTCAACCAGTTGGCCATATCCACAACTTGGCAATTGACAATTCTGCATGTTGTTCCAGTGTAGTTACCCACAGCTCCGGATTCAGTGGTGTCCGAGTTTGCACTAATATTTTACCTCTACTTACCTAGCTTTCAATGTCGATGCCGAGAAATAGTCCGCATCGAACTTTCAGGAAGCTAACACATTTCATCAATCTCAATTATTTCCTATAAATTACCACACAACAACCACGATCAACATGATACATGACATGATATATGATTTAATTACTCAGCATGTCCTATAATTTTGGGAGGATTAGAAGAAAAGCTGATCAGGCCCATGAGGATCTACACATGCAGCGCCCATTGGGAGTGAGTCAAAGATGGCATAGATAATAGGTTGAACCCAATTGGTTCCATGGAGCATGACTGCGTAGACTGGAAGGTGAAATGGTCAATGCTCTGAGGTTTTATAAACGATGGCGGTAAAACACCACTCCTTTCAACCACATGGTTCCTTGCCATAACGCTTGCACAAGATATTGTGGTATGGTGAGATGAAGCTCATGGTCCACACCATTGTTGCTACACACGATCACATTACATCTAGTGGAGAGGTTGTCAACTTGGGATCTCTGGCGAAGGAGACACTCGTGGCCAGAAGACCAAAGCGTAGTGCACCACCTCTGAAGGTGTTGGATTCTAATAGGATGGCATCATATAGGCTTGCACTCTGGTGGTAGGTGGAAAAGTGGTGACAAGGTAGCTCAAACGGGTTGTTTGACCCGACCTAATTTTCTCTGTTACCTTCCGCGCTGGGTGGGACTTCAGGATGTCCTATGGCCTCATTGTATTTGCATTTCTTCTAGAAGGCTACACAAGGAAAAATGAAAATATCATTAGCCATATGATCTTTTCACACGAGAAACATGTCACGAGAGCAGCAAAACCTACCAACCATAAATAATTTTCTTGTTCTCTTTCTCGTTTGCTAGAGAAAAAAGCGAAAAGTTTTAGAGACCTAAATATTATCAGTATTGAAAAATTCGGGATGTGAGGTCCTCGGCTTAAAATATAGGCATGAATATTTATGAAATCATTGTGCCACGTGCATTTATTAAAATCCAAAGAATAGATTGCCATGATAGTACTCATTACAACTCATAGTTGTGGTCTGTACTTTTTGGTTTGTAAGATTAGTATTTCAGATGGCTTGCATCTCCCTTTTTTGTGTTACTTACAATTTTTATTAGCGAGTTTATTATGCGTACATACAATTTTTTATTGTGTTGAATTTCCGTTCAGACAAATTTTGTTTAAAACTTCACTTACCACTTTTTTCTAGCTCCGAAAAAATGTTGTGAATATCGTCTGGTATGTTGATTGAGACATCGAGGAACCCATCAAACGACGTATCTGACACATTAAAAAATCTGAATGGCTGGACAAGAAACTTCAAATACTATGAGCTTTTGGCTGACACTCTGTTCTCTGCTTGATCCAGACGCTCCTTGCACCACACCATTACTGGTAGGATCAGGAGCGACCGAGATTAAGCTAGCCAAGAACTGTATAACCATTGCCCACTGCCATGGCATAAGAAACTGTGAAACCAAGCGATTGACCTTGATTGGTGCCATGGGGCATGACTGCGGTGACTGGAAGGAGAAATTGCCGTTCCTCCAAGGCTACATAAATGACAATAGTAAAACACCACTCCCTTTGTACCTCGCCCATGATGCCTGCATTACACGTTTTGGTGTATATATGGAGAAGAAGCTCATGGCCCACACCATTGTGTTTCCACACAGACATGGTAAATTTGGTGAGGAGGTTGTCGACGCGGGATGTCCAGCCAAAGGATGCACTCATGCCCAGAAGAGCAAAGCGATGTGCACCACTTCTAAAAGGCTCAAGATGACAATAGGACGGCCTCAAAGGTAGCTCAGCAGGTTGCTTGGTCGGGCCTGGTTTTCCTCAATGCCGCACGATTGTTGCGAGTCTCCAGGCTATTCCATGTCCTTGTTCCGTTTGCTTTTTTTCCAAAAGGACACTTACAGAAAAATCAAAATATCATTAGCCATATGAGCTTTGCACATGCCATAATTACTTGTGTTGCTCTCTTGCTCCTTTGCGAGAGAACAAAAGTGAAAAATTTCAGAGACTGGAAGTTATTGGTATTAAATTTTTCCAGATATCAGGTGCTCGGATTAAAACATTTGCATGGGTATTTACATAATTTGTAAGCCATTGGATTTAGTAATATCCAAAGAGTCATCCACCGAGAAATTATTCATTAAACCTCATAACAGTTATTTGTACATTTTTGTGTTGTAACCTCATTGTTTTCCTGATCGCATTGGTCTGGGACACTCCCAGGCCGAACGAGTCGTTCGGTGGCGTTGTTTGGATACGTGATACGTAGAGAACTGGTTCTCCACAAATCAGGAAAACGATGTAACAAACTAAAATCCTGTTTGGCAACTCTATCTAATCCGTGAATATAGAAAATCTGGTTTTCCATAATCCAGGATTTCGGGTATATGGAAAAACGAGGATTAGTCGTTTTTCTAAAAATGCGATCTGGATATACTCGATCGCTAACTTTTTCTCTGCGCCCGTCCTTTTCTCAACAAACTCGTTGATGCGTGTGGGCGAAAAGCCTATCCAAACCAAACAAGAAACGTGACAAATCGATCCTAAGTTTTTTCTAGTCCAAACATCTTTTTTCATAAACAGGTTACACATATAACAATTGATAAAACCGATTTTACTAAAAATTGGCTAAAACCCAGTTCTATATAATCCCGTCCCTACCCAAAAGAGGCGTTGTTTGGGTAGGGACGGGATTATATAGAACTGGGTTTTAGCCAGGGACGGGATTATATAGAACTGGGTTTTAGCCAATTTTTAGTAAAAATCGGTTTTATCAATTGTTATATGTGTAACCTGTTTATGAAAAAAGATGTTTGGACTAAAAAAAACTTAGGATCGATTTGTCACGTTTCTTGTTTGGTTTGGATAGGCTTTTCGCCCACACGCATCAACGAGTTTGTTGAGAAAAGGACGGGCGCAGAGAAAAAGTTAGCGATCGAGTATATCCAGATCGCATTTTTAGAAAAACGACTAATCCTCGTTTTTCCATATACCCGAAATCCTGGATTATGGAAAACCAGATTTTCTATATTCACGGATTAGATAGAGTTGCCAAACAGGATTTTAGTTTGTTACATCATTTTCCTGATTTGTGGAGAACCAGTTCTCTACGTATCACGTATCCAAACAACGCCTAAGGGGAGATCGATCACCTGTGCACGATCCTACCCGACCACCTGTGCACGATCGCTAAGAAAAGGAGGCTCGGGCTAAAACAAGTGGGCTAAAGGAAAAACAGGCCCAACTATCTCACGCAAAAGCACCAGCTAATTTTTTAATTGAACATACAGAGAAAGTTACCTTCCTCTTTGAAATAAAACAACAGCCTCAATATGGATTCGAAAAATACATATATGCATATAATTTGACGTCCATAAAAAAGCCACAAGCTGTTACAAACGAAAATAGTTTACATGCTTCTAAGTTCTAAGTGCTAAAACTACCACTTATTCAATGTCAGTATTTGCCATGTTAATGAAGGCGAAATAAATAGTAAAATTTTCCATGGCAATAAAAGTTAAATATTGCCATGGGATTTAGGTAAAATTGACAAGTTAACGAGCGTCAATTTCCCATCGGCATATAAAACGTAAAACTTGCCATGTAAATAAAAGTTAAATATTTTCCATGGGGATTTAGGTAAATTTGACATGTTAATAAAGGTGAAACAAATAGTAAAACTTGCCATGGAAATCAAAGTTAAATATTTCCATGGGGATTTAGGTAAATTTGCCATGTTAATCAGGGTCAATTTGCCATTGAAAATAAATAGTAAATTTGCCATGGCAATAATAGTTAAATATTGCCATGGGGGTTTGGTAAATTCGCCTAGTTAATAAAGGTCAAATAAATAGTAAAACTTGGCATGGCAACAAAAGTTAAAAATTTCCATGGGGGTTTCGATAAATTCGCCATGCTAATAAAGGTCAAATAAATAGTAAAACTTGCCATGGCAATGAAAATTAAAAATTGCCATGGGGGTTTCGGTAAATTCGCCATGTTAATAAAGGTAAAATGAATAGTAAAACTTGCCATGGCAATAAGAGTTAAATATTGCAGGGTTTCGTCTTGTTAATAAAGGTCAAATGAAATTTAAAACTTGTCATGGCAATATTCGCCATTTTGTGTTGTTTTTGACAAATTAAAGAATTACCACGACAAAATGAAATGGTTTAGAAGGAAAAGTGTAAAAATGTGGAGACATGTAAAAAAGATTGTACATGGGACATGGTGGGATAGGCAAAAAAAAAACTATACAAGATGTTTTTAAACTAAAAATATGGCAATTTTATCATGGGAAACTAAATGGGAGACATGGCAACATTCCAGGGGAGGAATTAGACTCACATCGTGCTACTAGGGAAGCACAAGCGCACAACCAGTTACCGTCATCTTCAAATGCACCGATATAATTGGCAATGCATGTTTCTCCATGTTTTAAGTATTCATATCATGTTGTGGTCCATAGGCACTTGGTCTCCCTCCATGATCTGGTCTACTCCTCCTCCGACTTTAGAATAAAGAGTAACATTATTGGCTTGTATATGCAATGTTTTCTAGCTACAAAAGCAAAGATCAAAACAATTCACAAAGCTACAGACAATTAAAACGCTCAATTAGTAATTCACCACACTTTTATCTGAAATAATAGATCAAACCTGGTTACTTTTAAATTTTTATTGTACAAAACTGTTGCAACGGCATGCAACCATGTACTGTACTAATTTCTACAGCGAGTGCAAGTTGATGTTTTACAATGATATATAGGAAGATTAGTAACGGAGATAGGGTTGCTCGCTGATTCAATTCGTGCTTGGTCTAGGACTAGATGGCAGTGTGGACGTTGTGCATGACAAGGAGAACATATGGGTCGTGTGCGTCGTCATCGACCACCCATCATCGAGGACAGGGCCTCATGTGGGACCTCGGGAGGAGGGGAGAACAAGGGCGTGCACAACATCACAGCCGATGAAATTCATCTGCATGGACTGCGTCCGGCCTGCCATGGCCGACCGCTCCATCCTACTCTAAAAGTGCATGAGCAAGGCAATCCCGCCATTATTTTGAACATCTGCTATCAACACAAATACTTATTCCCCATATTGTAACCAGTAACAGGCTAGCGGCTATGCTATTTCATTTCACAATGTATATATGAAGGTACCTTTGGAGTTCAATGTGTCCATTACATGCTTTGTGTGTTGAGAGGAGTCCGCATGGTGGCGGGCGGAGTTCCTCGGGCTCCATGGAGGCAGCTGAGACCCGGTGTTGTGCTCCTCCCTTTGTCCACCACCTCGCCATCCCAGACGCTGCTGCGATAAGTGCTCTAACCACCTCCAGATCGCTACACTCTATAGAATAATTCTTCAACTTATCAATCTTGCTACTGGTATTCATCCACCACTAGGTCCTTTATCTGGATGTGTTATTAGTTCTTCGCAACTCCCAATTCCGATCTGTGCCAGAGGGTAAGTATTTTTTTAAATGAATGAACAGGAAAATTGTGTCTTAGTAAAAGAAAATCATGTTTCATTTGTGTATGCAACATTTAAGGACAGTGCCATCTGGAGAACTTGTTCATTGGTGCTTTCCATGAGGTTTGTGGTACTATATGTTTTTTTTTTTGCGATAGAGATTATAGAGTTGTTTTCCCTCTATTGTCTTTATCTATTCACTTTGATACAATACATAATTAAATGATCGGGGTTTTGAATACATAGCATGGGTTCCTCGTGTTGGAGGCATTTGATACAAGCCTTTGCTGCTGTATAGCCAAGCTGGATTCTTTACATTCTCAGAATTACATTTATCATTTTCCCTCTTGGAAGCTGAAAAAGAATAGTAAATGTATTTTGTTCATAGCTAGGCATACTTTGTTCTTGGAAGCCATAGTTTGTTATTAATTTCTAAACAGTTTTATAAATGGTGAAAAATAAAGGGTTGTTATTAATTTCTAAGGATCCTGAAATTTTGGCTTGTACTGAATTGTTTATGGACCTATTAAAATATCCCCTTGCACTGGACTAACCCTCTTTCGCGATCGCGCGTTGCAACGATCGATCTACTGGGCGCTGTTAAAAGGGCAGGGGCCCCACCAAGTGTGACTAAGGAAGGAAAGTTTAGTTCCTGTCCGAAACCGATCGTTCCAGGGCGCGCGCGCGGAATAGCATCTCCCCTTGCACTGATATTTGATTTCTACTGACTTTTTTTAAGATACTTAAGACTTCTTGTGCTAAAATTACCCTGTTACTAAAATTTGCCTTGCTACTGTTGTACTAAAATTTAACTATTGAGTAGGAAGGAAGAGCACAAGAGGGAGCAAAACAGAACAAGGAGAAGCGACACTTAGGATAAGTTAGCTCAAAATCCACTTACATGATTCGTGGTTTTGCCTAACCACTACTTGATTCGTGATAAGTAGAGTGTACTTGATGCCATTCATCTTTATTCATCCTTCTGTATTCATCTTTGGGTCTATTTGACTTGTTTCCTGAATAAATTATGGACCCCCTTAGCTGGCAAACGGTCACTGGGAGGGTTTGGAATTTTCGAACGATTTCAGTGACATTTTTAGTTAGAGGGGATGACAGTTTCTTCAGAGCGACAGGGCAGTTTCTGTCAGAGAAGGTAATTTCCGTTTTTAAAACTGTCATCGTTTGATCTCGTCTCAAAACTAAATCTGCCATAAAAAGGAGTTCGATTGTGGCAGAAGGTAATTTCTGTTTTTAAAACTGTAATCGTTTGATCTCGTCTCAAAACTAAATCTGCCATAAAAAGGGGTTCGATTGCCACCCATTTTTGAGCGACTGCTAACCAGTTAACTTTTCCTTAAATCATAATATAGGCAAGAATAAGTATCAGAACTACTGCCATGTTGCCCATGTCAAGTATAGCAGTGGATTAAAAAGTATAACATGTGAAGTCATCTTTGTTTGTTGCGGGGAGTATGACCATTAATTTGTGTGCTTCATAGTGGTGGAGTAAATGAGCCAGGATTAGCCAGTTAACATTTCCATTTAATGTTTAAGCCTCTAGGATATACTATAGCTGTCGAATGTTAACAGTGAGCAACATTAAGCTGAGCCAAAATTAAGTTTTGAGTTGTGGGAGAGGGAAAGACGGAGGGGGAGTGGGTGTGGCTATGTGTGTTTGTGTGCGAGGGAGGGAGGGGGAGAGAGAGATGTTGGGAGAGAGAAGGGGAGGGAGAGAGATGTAAGGTGGTAGAGTGGGAGAGCGAGAGATGGATATATAGTGTGAAAGAGTGGATGTAAGGAGAGAGGAGCACTGGCATATTATAATGAGAGAGATAGAGCTCTAGTGTGAAATATAGCACGAGTGCATCATTACGTGTTTGAAATTCAAGGTCTGTGTTGATGGAGAAGGAAGGAGATGGAAAATCTATTTGTACTTGTTAACCCCATTAATTCTACATGCTAATTATATATATTGCTTGAGCGTAGGGCTGGGAAAAAAGCTCGAAGCTCGCGAGCTAAACAAGTAGCTCATTAGGCTCACGAGTACTCGTGTACCTCATTAGGCTCGATACAATAGATCAGCCACTCCCAATACAAAGAAAGATCAACCACTAAATAGCCTATGTCCCACGCGCACAACCCAAGGCCGAGCAGTTGAAGGCCTAGCCTCCTAGGAGACTCACGCGTTACAAGAAAATTACAATTGTTTAGTGATATATATATCTTTAATATATACATAATCATTTTTATCATATTTGACGGCTTTATGTTTATATCTTAAACGAGCTTAACAAGCTAAACGAGCCAGCTCGCGAGTTATAAGAGTCGAGCCAATCTTGGGTTTGAGCTTGTTATAGTAACGAGTCGAGTCGAACTAGCTCGTTAACGGAACGAGCTCTAGCGAGTCGAGCCGAGCTGGCTCGACTCGGCTCGAATTCCAGCCCTACTTGAGCGCGATGGTTATGATTTAAGAAATATTTTGTTATACTTGCTTAGTACCGTGCAAGTGAAGCTAAAGACAATATTCTAGACCTTGTGTGGGAATATGTTATGCGCATCACATAGATCTTAGTTCGTACATACACATCATCGAGTTACATTACAGATGAATTGGATTTCAATATTTTTTCCAATTGTTGCAGGCTGTCTTTTCTGTACATCTGAAATATCATATACATTATATGCACAATTAGAAAAAGAATTATACATGCAAAATTTGATATGAATTGCATTAATAAGTGTATTTAAAAAAGTAAATTAAAAGCCCGTGGCAACGCACGGGCGTTCTACTAGTTGCTTTAGGTTTTCCTGACCAAGAATCGTTCCCTCATCTTGTTCAAGCTGAAAGATCCTCTTCTTTCTATGCTTACCATTAGCGATCATGTGGAAGTATTGAGTGTTCGCGTCCCCCTGGACAACTCTTCGGACCATGGCCCAGAGCGCCCACTTTAATTCTTCCTCACGAAGGAGCTCTTTTCCGCCTCATCTCCGTGTCAAGCTTAGCATGAAGCTCCGAGGCTGGCAGAACCGTGGTTTCTGCTCTTACATCTAGGGACTGAATAAGTGTAAGGAGCTGTTCCTTTTATACCTTATAAATCCTGCTCATATGCTTAGCCCACCCACGTAGGAAACTACTCAAGTGCCTAATTTTATTATGCCAGCGCTCAAGCGCAGACCTACCTCCTGCATCCTTAGCCCATTCTCTGGCTACAAGATCAAAGAAGCCTTCTCTCTCAAACCAAGCAAGCTCGAAAGAAAAAGCATTTTTATTTCCAAATGGGTGGCCTCACTAGAGTCAAGAAATAAAAGAGTGTGGTTAGAAATACCACGCGAAAGTGCCTGAACTGTTACATAGGGGAATTTCTGCTCCCATTCGACACTAGCCAGGACTCGATCCAGCTTTTCAAACGTCGAATTTGGCATCGCGTTAGCCCAGGTAAACTTTCTGCCCGAAAGCTCTATCTCTCTCAGATCCAGGCTTTCAATGATAGTATTAAACATGAATGACCATCTGCCATCAAAATTATCATTATTCTTCTCATCTCGCCATCTGATAATGTTGAAATCAGCCCCACCAGGATAGGAAGTTGCTCTGAACCGCAAATCCTAACCAGATCAGCCAAGAAATCCGGTTTTAGTTCGGGCTTTGTGGCACCATATACACCGCCACCAAAGCCCAGTTAAACCCATCGGCCTTCGACCACACCCTAAACTTAACAGCAAAATCTTCCATGACCACACTTCGGACTCCGAGTAAGATCCCACCCGATCTTCCTCGCGGTGGTAGACAATGCCAGTCAAAATCAATACCGCCTGATAAAGTATTGAGAAATTGTGGTGAAAAGTTAGCTCTACCAGTTTCCGACAATGCGATAAAGTCCAACCTATGCTCAATAGCTGCCTCTACAAGAAACATTCTTTTAGCCAAGTCTTTTAGACCTCTGCTATTCCAAAAGATTCCTTTCATATCTCGTCATGGAATTTTTTAGCCGTTCGGATCCGAGCACTCCTATGCACTGCGAAATCCGAGTAGATCTTTCGCTTCCATTTGCGTTTAGGAATGTTCATACTCTCCAGCCGGTCCTCACAACCAGTCTCACATGTACACACTTCAACATTCTCCACACTCTCATCCTCCTCCTCAGGCTCGGGTGGAGGATGAGCAAGATCCGCACAAAAATTATCAAGCACCCTGACCCCCAGAGCATCAGTATCAGAATTATTCATGGGTTTAACCGCAGCTAAGTTACGAATCATCTCTAAAGCCCGCTTAGCCTCTAAATCCAGCATATCATTAAGAGAAGTTGAAATTTCACTATCATTACTACCTAGTGAAATTCCTAGTTCAATGATCTCATCATTGGAAAAATGAAAAATAGAATTAGAAGTATTAACCGACATACCAGTAGTGACCTCCACGTCATGAAGCTTGGCCGCCCTCATGGTGCACCGCTGTTGTATGTCGTCCACCTCCGGATGATCCTGGAGACGGCTGCTCAACCATTGGCCCTCAGAGACCGGATCCGGAATACCACCGAACGCAATCACCTCCTCCCGAGTGGCCCTACTAGTTGTGGGGCCTCCTGCCCCACCCCGAGCATGCAGCCGGTCATCCTCCATCAATGAACCAGCTGGACTGTCGAGAAGTGAGGGGGCGCTCAACGGCACCGGCGACGTCTGTCGCGCCCAACCACGGAGAGACTGCACCAAGCCGGGGGAAGGTGGAACCTGGGCCTCCTGCCCAAGCTCCCCATCCACCCCGGCCCTTCGGCCAGCAGGAGACATCTGCGCCCCAGGTGGGCTGGACCCCCTGGGCACCCCAAGAGAAGAGGGCCCCGAGGCCACCTGCCTCGAGCCCCCTCCGGAAAGCAGAGCCGCTGCCTGCATCTCCGGCCTGGCGAGAGGAGATGAAGGTGCCGAGGCCATCTGCCCCGGACCCCCTCCCAAATAAGCAACCTCCACCATCGGGACCTCGACCACCGCTAGAGACGAAGAGGGCGCTGAGGCCACCTGCCCCGATCCCCCAACAACAGATGTAACCGCCACCTGCAACTCCGGTCTCGCGACAGAAGGAGAAGGATCCGAGATCACCATCCCCGGACCCCCTCCTGGGAGAGAGACCTCCATCGTCGGGCCCTCGACCCGAGGAAAATCAACGAGCATGTGGGAGGGAACCTCCTCCTCCTCACTCCTAACCGTGATCGTCGAAACCCCAAGTAGTGGACTCACAGAATCCTCAAACTCCAAAACAGGTAACGAGTGCTCAAACACCTCATCAGACTCCACCCGCTCACTCCAAAGTCTCGGAGGCGCAGAGGCCGGCTCGAAGGACCCAAATCTGAGAGCAGTCGTAGGCACCGTGGAGGGTGGTACCGTCCCATCCCCTGACGTCTGAGAAACGGTTCTCGGTGCAGTGGATGACTCTCGTCCACTATCAGACCCTAACTATCATCTCCCTCGTGCATATCATTATCAGTCCCGTTAGCCGCCTCGGCGAACAAACTGTCATCTTCAAACACAATCACGAGGTTATAGATCTGGCCTCGATATGCCCACTTGACCACCTCAGGCACGTACTCAATATCCAGAACACTGACCAGCAATCGGGCTATCCCGTGAGCTCTGGTAAAGTCCATATCCACTGGCTCTTGTCTCCCCAGCATAATACCCAAACTAGCCACGACCCTAGCATCCTGCATCGGCTTGGAGGGAGCCCTAGAAAAACATAGCCAAACCTGAGTCAGAGGCTTGCCCTGAGGCTCGACCCTCTTCCACTCGTGAAACTCAAGGACACAATTAGTACCCGGCACTTTGCACATCCCAAAACTCAGAAATCTCTGTAGATCCTTAACGGAAGAGAACTCAACCCTCAATAGTTTGTCCTCAAGACTAACAAGCTCCCACTGGAAGTCACCTGGAGCTAGCTCCTTCAGCCTCTGCACAATTTGTGCCTCAGAAACCTCTCCTCTGGTAATTGACTATCCCAGTCGTCAAACTCAAGGTGTCGTCAGGAACCTCCCTCTCCGTAGGAGACTCAAAGAACGCGAGTTCAGCACAGTACACTCTATACATCATGAGAGACGGTGCCTGATCTCGCAAAAACGGACAGTCCCCCGTATCATTTGCCGGTTTGCCACAAGTGCCACAAAGTTCAGCCACACACTCAGCCATAAAATGCCCCTTCCCACCACATCGATAGCACAACATTTTCTCTTTCTTATCCGCCCACTTGGACGCTCCTCCGACTCAGCCCTATCTGTTGCCTCCACTGACGCTGTCAACCCGGACTCATTCCCGGGAATCTCAGCATTATCTAGCGCCGAGACCACCTCCATAGCTTGACCTGACAAAACCGGCTCCTCAACGGACCTGTCAACCACCATCTACTCGACAACAGGCGGAGGAGGCTGTCGCGGGTGGTACCGGCCATCTCAACCACCACAACCACCACGATGACCGCGGAAACAACCCCGCTGTCGATAGCCCAGGCCAGATGCCCCCTCAACAAAACCTCTTGGGGGACCCATGAACGGTCGCTCCGCCGAGCCATCACTTTACCAAGCATATCCTCGACCACTGCCCGTCGACGAGGAGCCACGGTGCTGACCAACCCCAGAAGCATTGAAACCATCATCTCCCCACTGACCCCGGGGCGCAACAGAAGAACCTCCAACACCGGGGTTTTGAGCCGGAGGCGGTGCCTGCGTCTGCACCGTCCAAGCCCTGTTCTGCGAAGGCTTGGCGACGAGGTGAGGCGGCGGGGCCGGCCTCGGCTGTTGCCTGATCGTCAGCCCCGGCGCAGGCGGCGTCGGCGCAGCGCCACCCCAGCCCGCAGCGGTTATCCAGGACACTCCAGGTGCCGGTGGACGAGGACCGGGAGGCTGCCCACCACGCCCGACCGTAAGACCAGATGCCGGCGGGCGGGCACAAGGCAACACACCACCATGGCCCGCAGCCGCACCGACCGTGGTCGTGGCCCGACCTACAGCCGGAACCGGTGGAGGCACCCCACCAAGGCCAGTCGGTGCCACCAGCGACCACCGCCAGCGCCCGGCGGCGGTGCAGCTCCTGCGCGACCGGACCAGGGGGGCACGGCGGGGTTTTTCCCCGGCGGCAGCGCACCACCGCGACCCGCCATCACCCGAAGCGGAAGAATACGCCGAGCCCGGCCACCCCCAGCAAAACGCAGGTTCGGACTCCGACGACGAAGAACCCTAGTTGGCGAGGAGGAGGCAGGGTACGTCGATCGAACAGAAGAACCTCCGTCGCCCACAATAGCGATCAGGGCAAGACCTGCCTGGGCCTCATACCCATTCGTTCCCGGCCCGTCCACCTCACCTAGCTCACTTCGGGCCGCCCACAAGACAAGTTGGGTTGGCACCGGTTTAGCCTGGGCCTCGTACCCAGCTAACCTCGGCCCAACCAGATTCGGCCCATGAGCACACTGAATCGGCCCCTCTCGGCCAAGCAACCAATTCAAACGCCGTGCTCGATCGGCAGCGATCCCGGAGCCCGGAATTCCGGGCGTGACCGGCGCGGACGCCGCTGGCGCCAATCGAGCCACCGTCCGGCGACCCTTCTTCTTCCTCTTAACGATGATCCATGACTTACGCCGAACTAAATCGAAAACTGTGAGATTAGGAAGACTGACCTTCGGGATAGGGCCCTTCCAAGGCTTGACCACCGTCGACGACGTTCTCCGGAGAACAAGTCGGCGCACCATCTCCCTCTTCTCGCCCACGTGCAGCCCTATCCTCCCCGAATCATCAAGGGGCAGCACCTCGTCGATGGTAGTCGCCACTTCCTCTTCCGTGTAGCCGGCATTGAACCAGTCGCAGATTTGGTCGGAGGGAGTCGGCGACGGCGGAGATGGCGGAGACTCGTCCGCATCCCCATCCGTATCGTCCTCGTCAGCGTCTGCGAGCGCCCAAAACCCGCCCCCTACCCGTTGTCGATCACCGAGAGGTGAAGTGGCGCGCCTGCGCTCTCACCGCCCGTCGCACCCCCCCCCCCCCCCCCCAATCGCCCCCCAGTCGCCTTAGACATCCTCCTTATGCAGTACATGGTTTTTATGCATTTATTTTCCATGTAATAGTTACTTTTGCAATTCATTGTTATGCATTATGTGCAACTTCACGCTCGAAAACGTGGGTCGGCACATTTGCAGAATTGATGTATGCAACTCGGTTGGATGAGAAAATAAATAAATTCTGGAACTTGCCCTGCTTCCCTACATGCCTCGCTTACTCAAAGCTTGGTACGAAAGCTTTCCTGTGTTATGGATTCACTTTTACGTGGCCGCATCAATCTTAGTGCCCAGGGAGCGAGGCTGCAACCTACTCCCTCCATTTCTAAATATTTGCCTTTTTAGAGATTTCAACAAGCCTCGACACGGAGATTTCAACAGGTTCTTACCTCCGTGGCACCTCTCGACACGGAGCCGAGCGAGCCACCTGACCCTCCAATAATTCCCTCTACCTCGAGCCGTTCAATATCCCATCTCCCCGCCATTGACTCGCCCTCCTTGACTCCACCCAAATAGCCACATCCCACGCCATTGAGCGATGTCGAGGGCGCGAATCGGCGGGTGGTGCGACCTCGATGAGCTCGAGTTTCCTCAATAGTGGCGCCACCGTGAGAAGTCCCACCGCTGCCGGCGGTGCAGCAAGAGATGCAGCAGGTGGTGCTATCCAAGTTCCCCAACCCTGAGAGCTGGACTCAGATTGGAGTCCGCATCATCACCACATCGACGTTCGAGGAGAGAGCGAGATTCGCCGGGGAGGTTGGATGCACTCAGATGGGATTCATATTCTGGGCAATTGTGGAAGCCGAATCTCCGGGTCAGGTGGTTGCCGCAAAATGGAGGGCGTTCAAGTCCCCAACGCCAATCCCGATCGGTGTTCGACGGCCGCGAATGTGTGCCCACGCCTTCCCGCCGTCGGGCGCACTGTTCGCACACAAACACGTCACCGTGTACCTCCAACGCCGAGGGTGATACACCGCAACTCACGTCGAAGGAGACCCGTCCGGAAGCGCGGTACGCAGGCAATCCGGCGGGTGCTTTTGAAGACCCGAAACCCCACACGCCCGGAAGGGACCTCGTCTGGGCGCGCGGCGGCTATGGGCTGCCCTAGGTCGACCTGATCGCCCCTAGGGCCTCGAGGTTCGCCGTCCTGCAATGAAAAAGAACAAACGAAGAATAAGGAAGAAGAAGAACTAGGGTTAAGGAGAAAAGATAAAAGATAAAAAGTGGTAGATTGATTGATCGATTGTGTGTTGTTGTTCAATCGGCCGTCACCTCTTGTCTATATAAGAGGCGGGTGGACTTCCCGTACAATAAAAGGACTTGCCTAGCCGTCCAAATCATCAAAACCTAATAAAACACGGACTATTCACGACCCCCGGCCCGGATGTCCGGCTCAAGGCCCGGATGATCCGGCCTAGCCTAGTTTTTTGACAGCAGCTCACTGTTTTGGCTCTAGAATCCTCATACGACCACGGATTCGGACGTTTTTTATATCCAAATCAACCGTCTCAACGAGACGCACAACTTTCATGTTGAACACTTTTTCATCCGAGGCCATTTTGAGGGTGCTTCGGGCCGTTTTATAAAGTCTGCAGCAGAAAAACGTGTCCGGACATCCGGACAATTGCCCGGATTGTCCGGCCTTTACCCGGATCATTCGGGAGTTCATCCTGATCATCCGGCTTCAACTTTTAGCTTCTGTTGTTTTGGTCAATTTTTCGGCTCTCGGCCGGATGATCTGGACCCCGGTCCGGATTATCCGGCCATACAGTGCTGCAGCGCACAGTTTTGGTTATAACTTTTGCATACGACCTCGGATGGGGACGATCTTTATACCAAAATCGTCCGTTTCGACGAGATGAAGAACTTTGCAGTTGTAACTTTTTCCATCAGAGGTCATCTTAATTAGGTTCCATGCCATTCTCTAATCTGATGTCAACACGAGTATCTGCGAAATTGGCATATCTTTTGCACTTGAGCTCCGTTTTGATCCATCTTCATATTTACGTTGATTATCTTGAAAAGAGCCATCAAATGGTGACTTTCAATAATAAGTTTGAATTAATCTTGACATAGCTTCAAGGTACTCTTTTTAACCGTGCCACTTTTGAGCGTCAACACATGCCCCCCTGTTTTTCGGCAAAGCTAGTGTGCCGAAAAATAACATGCACCGTGTCGGTTCTAAGGACGATGTCAACACTCCATCGGCCATTTATATGCTTAGGGCGATAATTATATATCGGCCATTATTTTTTTGAATCCTTGATGCAAGCTTGGGCAAAACCTTCTCAACTTCATTAACAACTCGATGATAAAATTTCATAGATATGTATCTCAAGGTCATCCTCCGAACCATATTATTCACCCTTTTGTTAGAACTTTGCAGATAATCAACAATAAACTTTCTCCAATCCTCACTTTTACCTGCATAAAAACAATGTTAGTGGCCGAAGCGGTGGACTTCGGTTCGGTCTTACCTATGTTGACGAGACTAAGCATCGGCCATTGATAGAAATGCAACACACCATGATTAACATAGTAGCCGGATGCTTGCTGTGCCAACTCTTTCGAATTGTCATGTCTAGAAATATGAACAATTTTACAGCAACCCAAGGTAAATTTTGCATCTAGGCATGCCTCAAGATAAACTATAAGTGATTCGTCAAAGCATTCATAACCCTTGGATATTTGTTGCATTACTCATAACGAATCACTAAAAGCCTCAATATGTATAGCCATATAGCATGTAAAAGATTCAATCCGAATAACAATGTATATTCGGCTTTGATTAATTGTGCGAAAAATATTCTAAGTGTCATGAGGCTTCATAAAATTGCACCATAAGGAGATATATAAACAACACCAACACCTTGGCCATTGTGAATTCAACCATCGAAACGTAACCTCCGTAGTACTAGAGAGACAAGGCTAATATCACTTAAGATGTACCTTGTCTCGGTTCCAATTGAACTAAGGACGATGTTAGAATTTTACACCGGCCATGATCGGATAGTTTGTTAGGACGATAGTTAAGTATCGGCCATTATCATGAGGTCTGAGGGAGTCCTGGACTAGGGGGTGTCCGGACAGCCGGACTATCAATATCCGCCGGACTCCAAGACTACGAAGATAGAAGATTGAAGACTCAGGCTCGTGTCCGGATGGTACTTTCCTTGGCGCGGAAGGCAAGCTTGGCAATACGGATATGTAGATCTCCTACCATTGTAACCGACTCTGTGTAACCCTAGCCCTCTCCGGTGTCTATATAAACCGGAGGGCCTTAGTCCGTAGGACGAACATACATCTCAACAATCATACCATAGGCTAGCTTCTAGGGTTTAGCCTCCTTGATCTCGTGGTAGATCTACTCTTGTACTACCCATATCATCAATATTAATCAAGCAGGGCGTAGGGTTTTACCTCCATCGAGAGGGCCCGAACCTGGGTAAAAACATTGTGTCCCTTGTCTCCTGTTACCATCCGCCTAGACGCACAGTTCGGGACCCCCTACCCGAGATCCGCCGGTTTTGACACCGACATTGGTGCTTTCATTGAGAGTTCCTCTGTGTCGTCGCTGATAGGCTTGATGGCATCTTCAACCAGCAACGCTGTCCAGGGTGAGACTTTTCTCCCCGGACAGATCTTCGTATTCGGCGGCTTTGCACTGCGGGCCAATTCTCTTGGCCATCTGGAGCAGATCGAAAGCTACGCCCCTGGTCGTCAGGTCAGATTCGGAAGCTTAAACTTCACGGCCAATCTCCGCGGAGACTTGATCTTCGACGGACTCGAGCCACAGCCAAGCGCGCCGCACTGTGACGATGGGCACGATCTAGCTCTGCCGCCGGACAGTGCCTTGGTGGCCGCACTCGGATCCGCTTCGGCCATTAGCCCGGAGCCGATAGCCCAGATCGAGGGTCGGTGGATAGACGCCGCCCCGGGGGCTTCAACATCCACGGCGATGGAGCCGAACACTGACCTTGTCCCCTGCGAGACTCGTGATTCCGAGGCGCCGGACTCCTCACCGGACTCCGAACCTCCCGCGCCCCTATCAATCAATCCGGATTGGGCGCCGGTTATGGAATTCACCACTGCGGGCATATTCCAACACTCGCCTTTTGGCGATATCCTAAATTCATTAAAGCATCTCTCGCTATCGAGAGAGTCCTGGCCGGACTATGGCCAGGACGGTTGGAGTACGGACGACGAAGAAATTCAGAGCCCACCCACCACCCACTTTGGAGTACGGACTACGACTCCGAAGACATCGACGCTATGGACGACGATGCCGGAGACGAACAGGAACCAGCGCCTATAGGGCACTGGAAGGCCACCTCGTCATATGACGTATACATGGTGGATACCCCAAAAGAGGGGGATGGCGAAGAAGCAGCGGAGGCAGACTCTTTAAAGAAGCAGCCCAAACGCCGGCGTCAGCGGCGCCGCTCTAAATCCCGCCACAGCAAGAATAGAGATTCCGGCACAGGAGATAACAATACCCCAGAGAGTGCCGAAGACAACCCCCTCCAGCAAGACTCAGCGCATGAGGAAGCAGAAACAAGCCCTCACGAAAGGGCGGCAGACGAAGAGGTCGAGGATCATAACTACATACCTCCCTCCGAAGACGAAGCAAGCCTCAATGACAACGAACTCGTCGCGCCCGAGGACCCCGTCGAACAAGAGCTTTTTAAGCGCAGGCTCATCGCCACAGCAAGAAGCCTGAAGAAGGAAAAATGGAAGCTCAAAACAGCGGAAGACACGCTCAGAATAAGATGGAGCAAAGTACTCAAAACCACAGATAAATACGGCAATGGCCACCAATCAAAGAGCTACCCGAAGCGTAAGCTGCTACCAGAATTCGACGAAGAGGCCATAGAGCCTCCACCGTCAAATGGCCCAGCCAGGTCCATCTACGGACCCAAAAAGAAGGCCCCAGGAAGCAAAGCAACACATCAAGTGTCCGGTGATAGCGGCACATACAATTACAGGGGCGCCGCACACCCACTATGTTTCACCGATGAGGTGCTGGACCATGAATTCCCAGCAGGGTTTAAACCCATAAACATAGAGGCCTATGATGGAACAACAGACCCTGGAGTCTGGATAGAAGATTATATACTGCATATACACATGGCCAAAGGAGACGATCTCCAGGCCATAAAATATCTACCCCTCAAGCTCAAAGGGCCAGCCTGTCATTGGCTCAAAAGCCTCCCAGAAAACACTGTTGGAAGTTGGGAAGAGCTCGAGGAAGCGTTTAGAGCAAATTTTCAAGGGACTTATGTCCGTCCTCCGGATGCAGATGATTTAAGTCATATAACTCAACAGCCCGGAGAGTCAGCGCGGAAATTCTGGAACAGGTTTCTTACCAAAAAGAACCAAATAGTCGACTGTCCGGACGCCGAAGCCTTAGCAGCTTTCAAGCACAATGTCCGAGACGAATGGCTCGCCAGGCACCTCGGCCAAGAGAAACCGAGGACAATGTCCACACTAACAAGCCTCATGACCCGCTTCTGTGCGGGAGAGGATAGCTGGCTAGCAAGAAGCAGCACCAGCGACCCAAGTACGTCCGAGATAAGAGATGGAAACGGAAAATCACGGCGCAGAAAAGAGCAGCGCCGGAATAAAGAGAAAAGCCCAAAGAGCACGGCAGTCAATGCCGGATTCAAAAGCTCACGGCCCAATAACAAAACTCAACCTCTTAAGGATGACAGTGACGAATTGTCCAACTTAAACAAAATTTTGGGTCGGATATGCCAAATCCACAGCACCCCCGGAAGGCCTGCAAATCACACCCACAGGGATTGTCGGGTTTTTAAACAGTCCGGCCGATTAAATGCCGAACACAAGGGGCTCGACGCGTCAAGCGAAGAAGATGAACCCCGCCAGCAGGGCACCAGAAAACAAAAGACTTTCCCACAAGGGGTCAAAGCAGTAAACTCACTTCATGTGATGACACGGAAAAATAGTGCGGCACTTTCTAAAAAGAGCTTCGCACGGTCCAACCCAGCAGACCGTAGAGATTGGATATCAAAACCAATCACTTTCGACCACCTGGACTATTCCAGAAGCGTTCGAAACGCGGGACGGACTCCTCTGATATTGAATCCCATAATAGAAGGATTACAATTCACTAACGTCCTAATGGACAGAGGCAGTGACTTAAACCTGCCATATTCAAACACAATTCGTAGGATGGGGATAGACCCTACCAAAATTCGACACAGCCGCACTTCCTCCAAAGGAGTGACGCCAGGCCCTTACGCCAAGTGCACAGGCTCTATATTACTAAACGTCGTGTTCGGATTGCCGAACAATTTTCGACGCGAAAAATTAATTTTTCATATCGTCCCATTTGAAAGTGAATATCAAGCACTCTTGGGACGAAAGGCTTTTGTCCGCTTCAACGCCATACCGCATTACGCGTCTCTTACACTCAAGATGCCCGGTCCACATGGCGCCATTTCAGTGCGAGGGTCACTTAAGGACCCCGGACTCAGATAGACGAATTCGGACTCAGCAGGCTAAGGGCTCCCTAGCCGCATACCCCTTCACAGGGGGCTGCGCGCACAAACAATCGCGGTTTCATATAAACCTTACTTTAATTATTTATATTTCTTATTTTACATATTTTTCGCACGAATTGTTTCTACAACTAAACGTTCCTCTCTTTCTACAGATGAACAACGTGCATACCCGTCCAGGATAACGGCGCAACAGAGACACAGGCGCAGACGTGCAGTAGGGACCCGTGGCAAGGATTCTTTTTAGATTAAGACCCTGCGTAGACCTTTTTTACTGTCTCTTGTTGTTACTCTCCCTTGGTTTCTTCCTATAGCCAAAGCGGAGCCTGACGCTTTGGCATCGGCCGCGTCAGAGGACCATGCCCGTACCCGGACACTAGGGGCTTAGGGTATCTTTTTGCCCATTATTATAAAGTCCGAACACCTTCGGGAGTGTTCGGCGTCTCGAGTTAGGCATTATATGCATCAGCTCCGAATCATATCTTTGGTCAAATGTTGGGTTTGCCCGGCTCCTGTGTTTTGCTGCCTTACGTTCCGTATCATCGGCTAATGCGGCACCAGGAGAACTACTGCGATTGTGCCCCAGTTCGGCTGGGCGAGCACCTCAGTAGAGAAAGCCGAAAACTGACTGTCATGATACAGCGAGAGTTTGGTCAGCCACTCGATCGACTATCGGAATGTTTAGAATTCCCCACTTTGACGAAGGACCGTTTCCCGGTCAGGCACATACGCACCCCGAATCCGGAGATGTGCGGCGCCACCAGGGGCTATATCGTAGCCCCACCCTCGAGCTCCACTGGCTAAGTGAAAGTGATAAAGCATTATAGTCCGGATTGCCTAGTTCGCTACGCTACCACCTCCTTATAACAGGACCGAGACGTCGGATTAAGTGTGAAAACGTGCTATTTTTGCGAACACCCCAGCACCTTGCGCGTGGGGGCTGAAGCCAAAGACTGCCATCTTTCAGGTTATACACAAGTATACATAAACGGCCGCATAGGAGAAGTTTTACTTGGACGCACAAGTATAAAAAGCAGTTATAATATAATCATCAATTTACAAGCTAATGCGTTCATTTGAACGTTACATTCTTTGAGCACTGCTCCTCTATTTTACGAGCACCGCGCATGACTTCTCCGAAGTAGTGCTCGGCAGGGAGCCGGCTTTCATCCGGACCCTGGGTGGCAACGGCGGTGGCATCCATCTCCGGATAATGCACCTTCACACGGGCAAGAGCCATCCGCGCGCCCTCGATGCAGGCCGACCGCTTCATATCCTTTATATGCGGCACCGCTCCAAGGAATTGCTGCAGTAAGCCGAAGTAGCTCGTCGCCTTGGACCTCCCTGGCCAGACATGGGCCACGATGTCAGACATGGCAAGTCCGGACAATCTATTTAGCTCGGCCCATTCGGCCAACCGGTCCATCAACGGAACGGAGCGATCCGGACTGTGGAATTGAGACCAATACAACTCTTCCGTCTCGTGATCCCCCTGGCTCCGGAAGTGCTTAACGGCATCAGCCGCGCTTGCAGCTAAGTCCATATACAGATCCTCCGGACTCCACAGCCGCTCAAATTGAGCATACTTCGCATCCATAAACCGGCGACGCGGAAGAATAGGCTTGCCAGCCACGATCGCTCCAGCCTGGCGCAGCTCCTCCTTCATAGCCCGCATTGCAGAGCGGGCATCCTTGGCTTTGGCGGTGGCCTTCTTCAGGTCTTCCCGCTCCGATAAGTGCTCCTTTTCAAGAGCCTCATTGCGGTCGGTAGCATCCTTTAATTCCCTGGCCAATTCGGCCACCTCCGCCCTGCTTAGGCAGTGCGCAGCCTTTTCGGCTTTCAACTCTTCGGCCGCCTTCGAGGCAGCCGCGTCACTCCTTCGGGCCTGCTCCTTAGCTCGAGCAAGTTCGGCCCGGAGGCTCTCCACAGCAGCAGTACCGTCTGTACAGCAGCATACAATTTATCAGCAGACGGCTTCGACCCCCTTAAATAAATAAACTGTGGAGAATTCATTTACCTTGCGACTCGTCAAGTCGCTGGTTGACAAGCGCGATGTCAGCATCTGCCACGTCAAGTTGCCGACTTAATTCGGCAAACTCATTAGTCCGGCTGGCCCCCGAACTATCCGCCACCTGTATCAGGATGGCGGTATTCATTACTTGAGATTTTGAGATTTCGATCCTCGGCACGCTGTCGTTTCCGACAACCTACCGAGTCTCAGGGGCTACTATCTATACAGGGCGCATTTTTATATGCAAAACTGTTAAAAGATGAAGGGGTGCATCATTACTGCATACCTCAAATCCCGCCAGTAAACTCATGGCGGCATTGCGCAATCCGCTTCCAGCGGACGAAATCCTTCCAATCACCATACGCATTAACGCACGGTGATCTTCTGAAATGGACGCCCTCTCAAGCAGATGCTTTAGTTCTCCCGGCCGGATACTAGTAGGTGCCGAACTCTCTGGCCCCTCCGGACTCGGGGATACCCTCCGTGATGACACTTCGGGTTCGCCTGCCTCATCTGGCGGCACTGTGGATGGAGGCGTATCGCTCTCCATCATCTCCGGAAGAAGGTCCCCCGAAGATGAACTCATCTGAGAAGGCTGCAGATCCGAACTGCGATATAAATACTTCGGTTACCTACGGAAGCACAAATGAAGGTATTTCCTTACTAATTAATTCTCTCTTTTATACTCACGGCTCGCTGGAGGGCCGATCCTTTGGTGATGATGTGCGTCCGGATTCTCTCCGGGCGCCGGACCCCCCGGGGAAGATCTCTTCCCACACTTAGGGGCTTTGGCCTCCGGATCTTTGGAGGCGGTCCTCTTCTCCCCCTGAGGGGAGGGATTCTTGGTTCCCTCCTCCTCTGTCGCCCCTTTGGGCGAAATATTATCTCCTCTATTTTCCCCATTGCCCCCTTCTGCGGGAGCAACCTCCAACATTCTGACCAGCACGGGCTCCAGTGCGGTCTCTGGGAGGGGGGCCGGACACCTTATCAGCCTTGATCGCGCCACCCATTCCTGTAAAGAACAAAGGGTAAGGATGCGAACTCTAGAAAGGCACATAAACATAATGTTCGGACTCTGAGCTACTTACCTGAGTATCCGGGCGATTGCGGCTTAGACCTGCATCCTCGGCTGAATCCGGACACGCTACCTGCGGTCCGAAGAACAACTTGTACATCTCCACGGGTGTCGCACCCATGAAGTGTTGGAGAATCCGAGGTCCCTCCGGGTTGAATTCCCATAGACGGAGAGGACGACGTTTGCAGGGCAGAAGATGCCTGACTAGCATAACCTGCATCACCTTGATCAGGTCGACCTCCCTCGCTTGGAGATCTCGAATCCGGCCCTGCAGCGAGGGCACGTCTTCGGACGGCCCCCAGTTGAGCCCTTGGTTGACCCACGACATCAGTTGGCGTGGAGGTCCCGGGCGGAATGAGGGCGGCGGCTTTTGCCTGCTGCCCCTCGAAGCGGTGATATAGAACCACTCCTGCTGCCACAGTCCGAGTTCCTCTTGGAAGGAACCCTCGAGCCACGGGGCATCGACCTTCTTGCTTATGGTCGCCCCGCCGCACTCCGCTTGACGCCCCCCGATCATCTTCGGCTCCACCTTGAAGGTCTTCAGCCATAGGCCGAAGTGGGGGATGACGCGGAGGAAGGCTTCGCAGACGATGATGAATGCGGAGATATGGAGGATAGACTCCGGAGCCAAGTCGTGAAAGTCCAGCCCGTAGTAGAACAGGAGCCCTCTCACGAAGGGATCCGTCGGGAAGCCTAAACCCCGGCGGAGGTGGGATACGAAAACGACGTATTCGCCGGGCTCGGGGGCTGGCACAACCTGCCCTTGGGAAGGCAACCTGTGCGAAACCTCGTGGGCCAGGTACTTGGCCTCACGCAACTTTAGTATGTCCTCCTCCGTGACGGAGGAGGGCATCCACCGGCCCTGGAGGTCGGAGCCGGACATGATTGAGGATCCGAAGTGCTCGAATCTGAGGCTCTGGGTGTTGGAACTGGAGAGCGGGGAAAAGATTCGATGCGAGATTGAAGAACAAGGGCTGGCCTTGGTCCTCTTATAAAGGGGAGGAAATACCAAGGGCCGTCTCCGTGACCGTTTGGGATTCCCCTTCGATAGAGGAGGCGTGGCGACGGGAACGGTTGGGTTACCCACGCACGTATTGATGAGGATCCCGGAATAAGGGGAACACGATCTCTGCTTCGACAAGACGTGCCAAGGAAACCGCTTCGCTAAACGTGCTGAGGTGGAATAGTAAAAAACGATTCAAATGAGGGCTTGGCTGCGGTGTGATGTCACGCCGCATAATAGGTCAGCAGATTGAGCTAGTGTATATGTTTTATTCTCTCTACGGTGGAATGTGGAAATTATTTTTGCAGAGCCGGACACTATCCTGGTGTTCATTATCTTCTCCAAATTATTCAAGGGAGGAACCCGCCTTGCAATGCCGAACATTATGCACGCCGGACTTATCGTAATTGAAGACTGGTTCAGGGGCTACTGAGGGAGTCCTGGACTAGGGGGTGTCCGGACAGCCGGACTATCAATATCCGCCGGACTCCAAGAGTACGAAGATAGAAGATTGAAGACTCCGGCTCGTGTCCGGATGGTACTTTCCTTGGCGTGGAAGGCAAGCTTGGCAATACGGATATGTAGATCTCCTACCATTGTAACCGACTCTGTGTAACCCTAGCCCTCTCCGGTGTCTATATAAACCGGAGGGCCTTAGTCCGCAGGACGAACATACATCTCAACAATCATACCATAGGCTAGCTTCTAGGGTTTAGCCTCCTTGATCTCGTGGTAGATCTACTCTTGTACTACCCATATCATCAATATTAATCAAGCAGGACGTAGGGTTTTACCTCCATCGAGAGGGCCCGAACCTGGGTAAAAACATTGTGTCCCTTGTCTCCTGTTACCATCCGCCTAGACGCACAGTTCGGGACCCCCTACCCGAGATCCGCCGGTTTTGAAACCGACAAGGTCCATGTAGAATTCATCCATTAAAGCATGTATAGCCGAAATAAACAAAATAAAATAGCAATAAAATATTTCGGCCCCTTTGTCTTAGCAAAAAAAATGTAACTAACCAAATGTATAGTGATTTGGTAATACTCTGTCATGATATAGAAAATTATGTTGCATCCATGGATCAAAATAAGTCCATGGAGGGTAACTGATCATACATGTGGATGAATTCCATGGCAAATGCATCAATGGCATTGTTGAAGAAAATGGATGTTGTGCTAACCGAAGATTATGTTCGTTATGCTCTTCAACAACTTCTTTACTTGAAAGCTTGATCCCATTACCTGCAGCTTTTACATTCTCTTTAAATGGATCGGCTTGAAGCAGCCGATGCAAAAACTTTTTGCCATCGGGACCAACCGGAATAGACTGGTCATCTCTTGTTGTTTCAACAAACTTTAATCGTCCTTTTTCAATGGTCGATTTGACTATTTGACGAAACATGTTGCAATCCTCAAAATTATGCTTGGATGAATCATGCAACTTACAATACATTCGTCCTTGGATTGATGGCTTAACATGGTGATCAAGAATTGTAATGTAATTATTTTTCAGCAACAAATCAAATATTTGATCACACATGCTTGAATTGAAGGTATACTTCTTGTTTTCTAGCCGATCTTGCTGTTTGAACGGCTTTGGAGATAAGCAAACGAATGGTTCAGATTTGTAATCTCCCCATTCGGCTATGCATTGTGTTTTCCACTCTATCTCCAATGTCTTTGGATAAGATATTATATTAGCATCGGTTTTCTCAATAGAATTTAACCTTGGTTTAAACTTCTGAAACGAGAATATTTAGAACACACGTGTCTCAATTGAGACCAAGTGCAAGCCAAGTAAGAAATAAGCAAAGCTACCCAACTAGATATGAACTTTAGATAAAGCAATGGGGAAAGCTTTGGCTGCAACAATAAGTCATTATCGGTCTTTATAAATTGTGCAATGGTTTGACCGATATGTTCCGTAACAATTTTATTGCTAACAAGTAAATTACCCTTCTTTATTGGTCTTTCAAAATTACTTATGAGGATTTTTCTAATAGATGCATCAACAATAAAGTTCTGACCAAATCTGAAAATAGGTAAATTACTTGCTAAACATACCTCTTGAAATATGTTGGGAGAGCATGATGGTGGTGTGACTTGAACAATATCTTGCTTCGCCTTTGGATGGCTCCCCAACGCCTCTTCATCATCTTTTTCTTGATTCCGTGCATCATTACCTTGAAGATCCATGTCAGCCGAACTTTGTTCGACTACTTGTTCTTCTCCTTGAGGCTTGTCAATTTCTATGGCATGGAACTCATAGGGCAGGAAGTAGGTTCCATTAACTTCAGAAAAATCAAGCACCATTGTTTTCCTATGCTTGCCATGCCCTTTCTCAATAATACTTGCCTCGTTGGATTTGATGGATTCAGAATATATACTACTTCATTCGGCTTTTTCAACCGAAGCACTTTCATGTTCCGAATCATCCTTCTTTTCATTGATACTACCAATTGGCAATGCTTCTTTTATCTGAGCCAATTCTTTTTCTATTTGTTTCTCACGGCGAGCGGCAAAATTAGCTTTAAGCTTTTTCTCAATTTCAGCCCACTCAGGATATGATTGCCCCCCAATGCTTTTAGACTCTTTCGGCAATGACACACGGGTGTTGCCGAAATTTTCCAATTGTGTAGGGGGTGTATAATATGATGTAGTACTAGGTGAAGGCATATGCATTGTTGTAAGACCATACTTTTGCTCGCCAATTTTATCAATTGGCAAAGATTCATCTTCTTGCAAAACTCTAGCTTTTATTGCGGCATAATCCGGAAATAGCCCCTTTTCATGTTGTTCACGGCAAAGAGCACTAATCCTCTTATTTTGGGCTAAACTCTTCAATGCAGCCACCACTACCTCATCTTCTACAATATTGGGCACAACCGCTCCAGTAAAATTTATATTTATTCGGCTATGACCAGGAAGGTGTGAAGCCGAATTATGAACATCTACATTGTGTTTGGTGCTGAAAAATTATTGTCATGAGTTGTAGCATATGACGGTTGGGAATAACTGGCCGAATATCTAGTAGTAGCATGGCCAATTCTCTCGTTCATCGGCATGGTTGGATTAGTATATTGCACATTACTTGCCGATGAATAAAAGGGTGAAACACTTTCTTGCATGGCATTGGAAATCCTAACATGAGGTGTTTCAAATTTATTAACCAAACTCAACATGTTGTTCATCGGCATATGGATTTGTGGGGTTGCCGATGCATGAGATTTTGGATACATATGTTGTACGTTGCTAAAATCATAAGAATTTGAAGCATGAAAATTGTTTTGCATCGGCCCTTGCGCATAATTAGATGCATGATTGATAAAACAAGGGCTAGCCGATACAATATGCTCATTAGGTGATCTAGCAACAACATATGGATTATTTCCATCTACAAAGGGGAATTAGCTATTCATATTACCTTTGTAGATTGCAGCAACTTGAGACGATCTCTTCGTAGCAAGAACGGGCCGGAGACCGTTCGAAGCTTCGTCCCCAGCGGAGTCGCCAAAAAGTGTGTTCGCACACGAACACGTCACCATGTACCTCCAACGCCGAGGGTGATGCACCGCAGCTCACGTCGAAGGAGACCCGTCCGGAAGCACGGTACGCAGGCAATCCGGCGGGTTCTTTTGAAGACCCGAAACCCCACACGCCCAGGAGGGACCCCGTCTGGGCGCGCGGCGGCTATGGGCTGCCCTAGGTCGACCTAATCGCCCCTAGGGCCTTGAGGTTCGCCGCCCTGCAATGAAGAAGAACAAACGAAGAACGAGGAAGAAGAAGAACTAGGGTTAAGGAGAAAAGATAAAAGATAAAAAGTGGTAGATTGATTGATCGATTTTGTGTTGTTGTTCAATCGGCCGTCACCTCTTGTCTATATAAGAGGCGGGTGGACTTCCCGTACAATAAAAGGACTTGCCTAGCCGTCCAAATCATTAAAACCTAATAAAACACGGACTATTCACGACCCCCGGCCCGGATGTCCGGCTCAAGGCCCGGATGATCCGGCCTAGCCCAGTTTTTTGACAGCAGCTCACTGTTTTGGCACTAGAATCCTCATACGAACACGGATTTGGACGTTTTTTATATCCAAATCAACCGCCTCGACCAGACGCACAACTTTCATGTGGAACACTTTTTCATCCGAGGATATTTTGAGGGTGTTTCGGGCCGTTTTATAAAGTCTGCAGCAGAAAAACGTGTCCGGACATCCGGACAATTGCCCGGATTGTCCGGCCTTTACCCGGATCATCCGGCTTCAACTTTTAGCTTCTGTTGTTTTGGTCAATTTTTCGGCCCTCGGCCAGATGATCTGGACCCCGGTCCGGATGATCCGGCCATACAGTGCTGCATCGCACAGTTTTGGCTATAACTTTTGCATACGACCTCGGATGGGGACGATCTTTATATCAAAACCATCCGTTTCGACGAGACGAAGAACTTTGCAGTTGTAGCTTTTTCCATCAGAGGTCATCTTAACTAGGTTCCATGCCATTCTCTAATCTGATGTCAACACGAGTATCTCCGAAATTGGCATATCTTTTGCACTTGAGCTCCGTTTTGATCCATCTTCACATTTACCTTGATTATCTAGAAAAGAGCCATCAAATGGTGACTTTCAATAATAAGTTTGAATTAATCTTGACATAGCTTCAAGGTACTCTTTTTAACTGTACCACTTTTGAGTGTCAACACATGCCCCCTGTTTTTCGGCAAAGCTAGTGTGCGGAAAAATAACATGCACCGTGTTGGTTCTAAGGACGATGTCAACACTCCATCGGCCATTTATATGCTTAGGGCGATAATTATATATCGGCCATTATTTTTTTGAATCCTTGATGCAAGCTTGGGCGAAACCTTCTCAACTTCATTAACAACTCGATGATAAAGTTTCATAGATATGTATCTCAAAGTCATCCTCCGAACCATATTGTTCACCCTTTTGTTAGAACTTTGCAGATAATCAACAATAAACTTTCTCCAATCCTCACTTTTACCTGCATAAAAACAATGTTAGTGGCCGAAGCGGTGGACTTCGGTTCGGCCTTACCTATGTTGACGAGACTAAGCATCAGCTATTGATAGAAATGCAACACACCATGATTAACATAGTAGCCGGATGCTTGCTGTGCCAACTCTTTCGAATTGTCATGTCTAGAAACATGAACAATTTTATAGAAACCCAAGGTAAATTTTGCATCTAGGCATGCCTCAAGATAAACTATAAGTGATTCGTCAAAGCATTGATAACCCTTGGATATTTGTTGCATTACTCATAACGAATCACTAAAAGCCTCAATATGTATAGCCATATAGCATGTAAAAGATTCAATCCGAATAACAATGTATATTCGGCTTTGATTAATTGTGCAAAAATATTCTAAGTGTCATGAGGCTTCATAAAATTGCACCATATGGAGATATATAAACAACACCAACACCTTGGCCATTGTGAATTCAACCATCGAAACGTAACCTCCGTAGTACTAGAGAGACAAGGCTAATATCACTTAACATGTACCTTGTCTCGGTTCCAATTGAACTAAGGACGATGTTAGAATTTCACACCGGCCATGATCGGATAGTTTGTTAGGACAATAGTTAAGTATCGGCCATTATCATGAGGTCCATGTAGAATTCATCCATTAAAGCATGTATAGCCGAAATAAACAAAATAAAATAGCAATAAAATATTTCGGCCCCTTTGTCTTAGCAAAAAAAAATGTAACTAACCAAATGTATAGTGATTTGGTAATACTCTGTCATGATATAGAAAATTATGTTGCATCCATGGATCAAAATAAGTCCATGAAGGGTAACTGATCATACATGTGGATGAATTCCATGGCAAAGGCATCAATGGCATTGTTGAAGAAAATGGATGTTGTGCTAACCGAAGATTTTGATGTTGTGATGCACACCTTCGGCTTAATTGTTTGTTGCTTCCATCTTTCTCTTTCTTCACTTTCATTGTACTTGTTGCAATTGAAGCATGCACATCATTTTTGTTATAATTGATCCTCTTGGGAACCCATGCCATGTTCCTCTTTCTCAGCTCTTGTGCACTAAGATTTTGTAATTCCTTCTTTTGCCAATACGATAAGCCAAGTGGGCATCTTGGCTGTGATTCTGTTTTGACCAATGGCAATTCTTTCTTGGCCTTGTGCACTCTCAACTTCTTTTCTTCAAATTTGGCACTTTGACTCTCAATAATTGGTTGCTCCTACTCATTGCCTTTAGTAGCCAATGTCAACACTTTCATTGGGTCTTTTTCATTTGAGATCAAATCTGAAGTAACACTCTTACGACCATCTCTTTTAACGCGGTAAACTTGTTTGACCACCTCTTTCTTCTTCCTTTAGCTCGGGACCGATTCCTTATGATTGAAACGGTCTTTAACATGTGATTGTTCGGATGTTGATCTTCTTGGAGCTGCATAATATTGGTGAGATGGTCTAAAATAGGATGGAGAATGTGTCCTTGTATCATACCTGTCCCATGATGAATATGTATCTATATGAGCATAGGGAGGCATCCACGGCATTGGCATTGGCGGCCCAAAATAAGGATATGAATATGTTGCATTAAAATTATCACTTTGCCAATACCAATCCTCATATTTGCGCCTTGGGGGTGATCTTGGTTTCTTTGCATGATTTGGCCGATAAGCATTCTTCTCTTCACTCTTCTTTTGATATTTATCCAATAGTTCAGCGAAGGTGATTTTTGATCTCTTATACTTGCGCTTATTTCGGCCTTTGTTTTCTTTTGGTTTGCTGTCATCGATCGTTCGATTTGCTTGCTGCCCCCCAGTCCTTGGCGTCTCTATTGTAGCTTCGATGGAATTCTCGCCCTCAAGATTATGTTCGTTATGCTCTTCAACAACTTCTTTACTTGAAAGCTTGATCCCATCACCTGCAGCTTTTACATTCTCTTTAAATGGATCGGCTTGAAGCAGCCGATGCAAAAACTTTTTGCCATCGGGACCAATCGGAATAGACTGGTCATCTCTTGGTGTTTCAACAAACTTTAATCGTCCTTTTTCAATGGCCGATTTGACTATTTGACGAAACATGTTGCAATCCTCAAAATTATGCTTGGATGAATCATGCAACTTACAATACATTCGTCCTTGGATTGATGGCTTAACATGGTGATCAAGAATTGTAATGTAATTATTTTTCAGCAACAAATCAAATATTTGATCACACATGCTTGAATTGAAGGTATACTTCTTGTTTTCTAGCCGATCTTGCTGTTTGAACGGCTTTGGAGATAAGCAAACGAATGGTTCAGATTTGTAATCTCCCCATTCGGCTATGCATTGTGTTTTCCACTCTATCTCCAATGTCTTTGGATAAGATATTATTTTAGCATCGGTTTTCTCAATAGAATTTAACCTTGGCTTTAAACTTCTGAAACGAAAATATTTAGAACACACGTGTCTCAATTGAGACCAAGTGCAAGCCAAGTAAGAAATAAGCAAAGCTACCCAACTAGATATGAACTTTAGATAAAGCAATGGGGAAAGCTTTGGCTGCAACAATAAGTCATTATCGGTCTTTATAAATTGTGCAATGGTTTGACCGATATGTTGCGTAACAATTTTATTGCTAACAAGTAAATTACCCTTCTTTATTGGTCTTTCAAAATTACTTATGAGGATTTTTCTAATAGATGCATCAACAATAAAGTTCTGACCAAATCTGAAAATAGGTAAATTACTTGCTAAACATACCTCTTGAAATATGTTGGGAGAGCATGATGGTGGTGTGACTTGAACAATATCTTGCTTCGCCTTTGGATGGCTCCCCAACGCCACTTCATCATCTTTTTCTTGATTCCGTGCATCATTACCTTGAAGATCCATGTCAGCCAAACTTTGTTCGACTACTTGTTCTTGTCCTTGAGGCTTGTCAATTTCTATGGCACGGAACTCATAGGGCAGGAAGTAGGTTCCATTAACTTCAGAAAAATCAAGCACCATTGTTTTCCTATGCTTGCCATGCCCTTTCTCAATAATGCTTGCCTCGTTGGATTTGATGGATTCAGAATATATACTACTTGATTCGGCTTTTTCAACCGCAGCACTTTCATGTTCCGAATCATCCTTCTTTTCATTGATACTACCAATTGGCAATGCTTCTTTTATCTGAGCCAATTCTTTTTCTATTTGTTTCTGACGGCGAGCGGCAAAATTAGCTTTAAGCTTTTTCTCAATTTCAGCCCACTCAGGATATGATTGCCCCCCAATGCTTTTAGACTCTTTCGGCAATGACACACGGGTGTTGCCAAAATTTTCCAATTGTGTAGGGGGTGTATAATATGATGTAGTACTAGGTGAAGGCATATGCATTGTTGTAAGACCATACTTTTCCTCGCCAATTTTATCAATTCGCAAAGATTCATCTTCTTGCAAAACTCTAGCTTTTATTGCGGCATAATCCGGAAATAGCCCCTTTTCATGTTGTTCAAGGCAAAGAGCACTAATCCTCTTATTTTGGGCTAAACTCTTCAATGCAGCCACCACTACCTCATCTTCTACAATATTGGGCACAACCACTCCAGTAAAATTTACATTTATTCGGCTATGACCAGGAAGGTGTGAAGCCGAATTGTGAACATCTACATTGTGTTTGGTGCTGAAAAATTATTGTCATGAGGTGTAGCATAAGACGGTTGGGAATAACTGGCCGAATAGCTAGTAGTAGCATGGCCAATTCTCTCGTTCATCGGCATGGTTGGATTAGTATATTGCACATTACTTGCCGATGAATAAAAGGGTGAAACACTTTGTTGCATGGCATTGGAAATCCTAACATGAGGTGTTTCAAATTTATTAACCAAACTCAACATGTTGTTCATCGGCATATGGATTTGTGGGGTTGCCGATGCATGAGATTTTGGATACATATGTTGTACGTTGCTAAAATCATAAGAATTTGAAGCATGAAAATTGTTTTGCATCGGCCCTTGCCCATAATTAGATGCATGATTGATAAAACTAGGGCTAGCCGATACATTATGCTCATTAGGTGATTTAGCAACAACATATGGATTATTTCCATCTACAAAGGGGAATTGGGTATTTATATTACCTTTGTAGATTGCAGCAACTTGATGACGATCTCTTCGTAGTAAGAACGGGCCGGAGACCGTTCGAAGCTTCGTCCCCAGCGGAGTCGCCAAAAAGTGTGTTCGCACACGAACACGTCACCGTGTACCTCCAACACCGAGGGTGATGCACCGTAGCTCACGTCGAAGGAGACCCGTCCGGAAGCACGGTACGCAGGCAATCCAGCGGGTGCTTTTGAAGACCCGAAACCCCACACGCCCGGGAGGGACCCCGTCTGGGCGCGCGGCGGCTATGGGCTGCCCTAGGTCGACCTGATCGCCCCTAGGGCCTTGAGGTTCGCCACCCTGCAATGAAGAAGAACAAACGAAGAACGAGGAAAATGAAGAACTAGGGTTAAGGAGAAAAGATAAAAGATAAAAAGTGGTAGAATGATTGATCGATTGTGTGTTGTTGTTCAATCGGCCGTCACCTCTTGTCTATATAAGAGGCGGGTGGACTTCCCGTGCAATAAAAGGACTTTCCTAGCCGTCCAAATCATCAAAACCTAATAAAACACGGACAATTCACGACCCCCGGTCCGGATGTCCGGCTCAAGGCCCGGATGATCCGGCCTAGCCCAGTTTTTTGACAGCAGCTCACTGTTTTGGCTCTAGAATCCTCATACGAACACAGATTTGGACGTTTTTTATATCCAAATCAACCGCCTCGACGAGACGCACAACTTTCGTGTTGAACACGTTTTCATCCGAGGCCATTTTAAGAGTGT
This sequence comes from Triticum aestivum, assembly GCF_018294505.1. Classification (NCBI taxonomy): domain Eukaryota; kingdom Viridiplantae; phylum Streptophyta; class Magnoliopsida; order Poales; family Poaceae; genus Triticum; species Triticum aestivum. The sequence goes on along the minus strand of NC_057813.1, from coordinate 759,573,909 downwards.
TTCGGGCCGTTTTATAAAGTCTGCAGCAGAAAAACGTGTCCGGATATCCGGACAATTGCCCGGATTGTCCGGCCTTTACCCGGATCATCCAGGAGTTGATCCAGATCATCCGGCTTCAACTTTTAGCTTCTGTTGTTTTGGTCAATTTTTCGGCCCTCGGCCGGATGATCTGGCCCCCGGTCCGGATGATCCGGCCATACAGTGCTGCAGCGCACAGTTTTGACTATAACTTTTGCATACGACCTCTGATGGGGACGATCTTTATATCAAAATCGTCCGTTTCGACGAGACGAAGAACTTTGCAGTTGTAACTTTTCCATCAGAGGTCATCTTAATTAGGTTCCATGCCATTCTCTAATCTGATGTCAACACGATTATCTCCGAAATTGGCATATCTTTTGCACTTGAGCTCCGTTTTGATTCATCTTCACATTTACGTTGATTATCTTGAAAAGAGCCATCAAATGGTGACTTTCAATAATAAGTTTGAATTAATCTTGACATAGCTTCAAGGTACTCTTTTTAACCGTGCCACTTTTGAGCGTCAACACATGCCCTTGTTTTTCGGCAAAGCTAGTGTGCCGAAAAATAACATGCACCGTGTTGGTTCTAAGGACGATGTCAACACTCCATCGGCCATTTATATGCTTAGGGCGATAATTATATATCGGCCATTATTTTTTTGAATCCTTGATGCAAGCTTGGGCGAAACCTTCTCAACTTCATTAACAACTCGATGATAAAGTTTCATAGATATGTATCTCAAGGTCATCCTCCGAACCATATTGTTCACCCTTTTGTTAGAACTTTGCAGATAATCAACAATAAACTTTCTCCAATCCTCACTTTTACCTGCATAAAAACAACGTTAGTGGCCGAAGCGGTGGACTTCGGTTCGGCCTTACCTATGTTGACGAGACTAAGCATCAGCTATTGATAGAAATGCAACACACCATGATTAACATAGTAGCCGGATGCTTGCTGTGCCAACTCTTTCGAATTGTCATGTCTAGAAATATGAATAATTTTATAGCAACCCAAGGTAAATTTTGCATCTAGACATGCCTCAAGATAAACTATAAGTGATTCGTCAAAGCATTGATAACCCTTGGATATTTGTTGCATTACTCATAACGAATCACTAAAAGCCTCAATATGTATAGCCATATGGCATGTAAAAGATTCAATCCGAATAACAATGTATATTCGGCTTTGATTAATTGTGCAAAAAATATTCTAAGTGGCATGAGGCTTCATAAAATTACACCATAAGGAGATATATAAACAACACCAACACCTTGGCCATTGTGAATTCAACCATCGAAACGTAACCTCCGTAGTACTAGAGAGACAAGGCTAATATCACTTAACATGTACCTTGTCTCGGTTCCAATTGAACTAAGGACGATGTTAGAATTTCACACCGGCCATGATCGGATAGTTTGTTAGGACGATAGTTAAGTATCGGCCATTATCATGAGGTCCATGTAGAATTCATCCATTAAAGCATGTATAGCCGAAATAAACAAAATAAAATAGCAATAAAATATTTCGGCCCCTTTGTCTTAGCAAAAAAAATGTAACTAACCAAATGTATAGTGATTTGCACATGAACACGTCACCGTGTACCTCCAACACCGAGGGTTATGCACCGCAGCTCTCGTCGAAGGAGACCCGTCCGAAAGCGCGGTACGCAGGCAATCCGGCGGGTGCTTTTGAAGACCCGAAACCCCACACGCCCGGGAGGGACCCCGTCTGGGCGCGCGGCGGCTATGGGCTGCCCTAGGTCGACCTGATCGCCCCTAGGGCCTCGAGGTTCGCCGCCCTGCAATGAAGAAGAACAAACGAAGAACGAGGAAGAAGAAGAACTAGGGTTAAGGCGAAAAGATAAAAGATAAAAAGTGGTAGATTGATTGATCGATTGTGTGTTGTTGTTCAATCGGCCGTCACCTCTTGTCTATATAAGAGGCGGGTGGACTTCCCGTACTATAAAAGGACTTGCCTAGCCGTCCAAATCATCAAAACCTACTAAAACACGGACTATTCACGACCCACGGCCCGGATGTCCGGCTCAAGGCCCGGATAGTCCGGCCTAGCCCAGTTTTTTTACAGCAGCTCACTGTTTTGGCTCTAGAATCCTCATACGACCATAGATTTGAACGTTTTTTTATATCCAAATCAACCTTCTCGACGAGACGCACAACTTTCATGTTGAACACTTTTTCATTCGAGGCCATTTTAACGGTGTTTCGGGCCGTTTTATAAAGTCTGTAGCAGAAAAACGTGTCCGGACATCCGAACAATTGCCCGGATTGTCCGGCCTTTACCCGGATCATCCGGGAGTTGATCCAGATCATCCGGCTTCAACTTTTAGCTTCCGTTGTTTTGGTCAATTTTTCGGCCCTCGGCCGGATGATCTGGACCCCGGTCCGGATGATCCAGCCATACAGTGCTGCAGCGCACAATTTTGGCTATAACTTTTGCATACGACCTCGGATGGGGACGATCTTTATATCAAAACCGTCCGTTTCGACGAGACGAAGAACTTTGCAGTTGTAACTTTTTCCAGCAGAGGACATCTTAATTAGGTTCCATGCCATTCTCTAATCTGATGTCAACACGAGTATCTCCGAAATTGGCATATCTTTTGCACTTGAGCTCCGTTTTGATCCATCTTCATATTTACGTTGATTATCTTGAAAAGAGCCATCAAATGGTGACTTTCAATAATAAGTTTTAATTAATCTTGACATAGCTTCAAGGTACTCTTTTTAACCGTGCCACTTTTGAGCGTCAACACGCACTCCCACCGGGGGTGCAGCCTCCCGGCCCCAACCGATCTGCAGCATCGTTGCATCGGCATCCCACCCCATCGAGCTGAACTTGAGCCGCCATGGCTGAGGAATCGAGGGGTGGTTCCAGTTCAACTCCGTTACAAACCAAAGCATCAGTTCGTCCCCTTCTTTGTCCCCGGGTTATCACAGGTGGTTCCTAGTCCCCGTGATTCAGGTTTGTCAAGCTTCTCTATTTATTCTAATGCTATGGGCTTGTGACCCAGCTCGCTGGATTCTACATCACCGGTCAGGGTGGAAACGGTCCGGTCCCTGGCCGAGCTGTCGTTTGGACAGGCCGCCGGCGGTCCGGACCGGACCGGACCGAGCAACCGAACGGTCCTGCTTTCAAGGACCGGACCTGTGACGGCAAAGCCCGGGCCAGACCGAATGCAGCGACGAGGTGGGCTACGTGTTAGATCAAGCACTGAATCAATACACACAGGAGGTCACGCGAGAAAGTAAAGGTTGAAGAAGACTCGCACGAACGCATTAAGTGGAGAGGATTCTGCGACGCACAACTGTCTGCGTATTTTCTGCTCTTCCTTTTATTCAGCAAGTAACAAAGGTAAACGCTTGTAGCCGGCAGACCGGCCGAAGATTCGGCCGGTCGCGCACGGAGCGTTCTATCAGATCAAATTGAACGTCTTCATGTGTCCTGCACGCTGAGCTGTAGCCGCGCTGTCCTCTCCTCGTCTCGACCTTATCCCTTCGCGAGAGCCGTCAGCCACTCTTTTCCCCGCATGCACTCTTCTCTGTTTCTCTGATCCCTCTTCCTCCATCGGTGCTCTCCATGTCCATCCTCCTCCCACCCGTCTCTCTCCTCTTCCATCCCCTCCAAGTGCTGCTACCGAGCAGGAGCTGCCGGAATTGGCTACAAAGCAACGGTGCGGCGGCCACGAAGCCAGCACTGTAAGATGCCGTCGGCAGGCGCTGCAAAATGTCATAATCGACTGTGGAAGCTACGCTGCATCGGCTATCTTTTTGTCTACTGGAAACAACTACGGGAGATGTTGCATCCGTGTGTGCCATGTGCTGGAATCAGCATGTGAGGAAGCTGGAACGAAGAGGGCTTCAAGCGACTGCATTTGCTGGAACCGGCAACTTCATTTGCTGGAAACGGCCACCAAATTTGCTGAAACCGGCCACCACATTTGCTGGAACCAACGCACAAGTGTGACCGGAATGCTGCAACCCGCCGCAATGAATGCTGGGACCGGTGTCAAAATTTGCTGGAACCGGCATTTTCCTCGTCGACGACCACAAGCATGACGTGAACTTGTTTTTGCTCCAACCGCAGAGCGCAAAAGCTACAACCAGCGGATAGTTTTGCTGGGACCGGCAGCAGAAAATGCTACATCCGACATCTGAAAAAGCAACAACTGGGAGACGGCGAACCAACGATGGTGAGTGGCGGCGACGGCAACTGCGAGCAGGCCGGAGATGTTGATGATGACAACAAGTGAAGGTTGGAACCGTGGTCCATCAAAGCTGCAACCGTGGGCAGCGGAGCTGCATACTGTGGCGTCTAGGGGGCAATTTTTGCTTCGACCTGGGCTCGGGGAGCTGCATCTAGCCTACATCGCGGCGAGCGGTGGCGAACGGCGACGAGCGGAGGCGCAGTGGTGCTTCGAGGCCTCGGGGCGTGGAGGTACGTGAGCGCGGTGGCATATCTGTTTTTTTCCCTCGCTCGTGGCCACGAACTGCGGAAGAGAGACGACCGAGTCGGCGTGCAATCCTGTGCGTCGGAGGGCAGGTGATCCAATGGATGCGGGGCGACCGGCCGAACCTAGCGCCGGTCCGCCGGCGCCTACGATCGCCCCGTAACAAACTGATCACTCACGATTCCATATAACCGTGCCATCCCACAGACACATCGTGGATTTCGTGGTCAATCTCTCCGTGGTTAAACACTACTACCTATTCAGCCGCAACACGGACTAGCGTGCTTCTTGCACTGAAAAAGTTCAGTACGATAGAGTTTAACTCAACACTACGTGCGCGAGTGAATTGATGAAGTGGACAATGTGCGCAAGAAATTAACTGACAGCTGAAACGTTGACGAAACTGACGAACTGAATTTTGTGAACCTCATGAAACTGAATTTTGTGAACCTGATGAAACTGAATTTTCTGAACTGACAGTCTTCGCTCTCATGGAGAAGAAACGCATGGACTCCTCGAACAGCAGCTGGGCGGCGTCACCTTCGGAGCATTCGGGATCGCACCCCAGTTTCTTCCTGGTGCCACCAGCGACGCGTTCGCATGGCCGGTGTGCATGTTGTGCTGAAATTACGTGCCATGCAACGTGTGCATGTCCACCTCTTATCTTAGTTTCAGGTTAGTTAGATCAGGCTGTTCCCGTTCACAAGATTTTAGCTCGTGGACGTGGGATGGCACGGCCGCAGTTCCTGTTCCTACCTATTCTTTTGTTCCTTTGAGTAGAGGCCGTAGTCGAGACTCAAGAAATCCAGATTGGCGGCAGTGCACGCACGACAGCAATGGCGAGCGGCAGCAAGAGGCTACGGCACACGGGGAGAAGAGGAAGGATGAAGAGAGGAAGCTCAGGGACACGGTGTTTCACCCGGGGGCTGCCGATGGCCGCAACGACGAGGAACGGTGCCGGCAGCGACTGCATCTTCTCGGTCCGACCGAGCGGTTCGGTTAAAGACCGGACCCGACCGAGATTTTTTTGGGCCGAAATTGGCAGCCCGGACCGACCTGTTTTTCTGCCGGTCCAGGACCGTACGCTCCGGTCCTTAACGGGCTCGTTCCGTCCAGCCCTAATCACCGGCATGTTCCACATCCTCTGGGTTGCTGGTGGTTTGCCCCTCCTTTGTTCTGGGTTTGGGCCCACCTATCAACCCCACTGTGCCATCCCCACGGCTACTGCCTCTTATTAAGTGTGTTTTTGTTGCAAGGAAAACGCCTTCTCGTGTTACGCCTTCCCACCATATTGACCATAGTGAGTTGGTGGCTAGGGTATTTGGACAGCTCTGGGCAGTTCCCTCCCCTCGCCGCCCCTCACTTCCGCCCAAAACCATCGTTTCCCCCAATCCGGAAATATCTCGCGTGATTCGAATGCCCCCCCCCCCCCACTGATTTACAACCTGTCCAAAACTTGCCTCCCTTTGAACCTATCCTACCGAAGTAGAAGATCATCAGAGAAGGGACTGGTCCTGGATCGAGATCTTTCAAGTAAGTCATTATGGCATAGAAGGCACAGAGCTCGACGCAGGGCGCTCCGAAGAACAAGCTGCCACCTCCACGCAAACATGGGGGTGGGCAGCAACATGGGGATTGCAACTTTTGCCATCCGTCCAGAGCTTCTGTTACCTCAGTTGAAGCTTTTTTGTTTGCCAGTTGGAGCTTTTCCCATCAACAACTGTAGCTCCTCAAGTGTCGATTGCAGCTTCCGTGGTGCCCCGCCTCAACTTTCATGTATCTCTGGTTGGAGCTTTTTTTCTCACCGGTGGTATTTTTCTCAGGTGCCAGTTGTAGCAATTTGAAGCGTTGGTTGTAGCACGGCGTGACACCGAATGTAGCAAAAATTCCCGACGCCGGCTTGTGCAACGTAGCAAAATGCGACACCAGTTGTAGCAAATTTCGACACCGGTTATAGCAATCCACTCGACAACCGTCGTGACCAGCGAGCCCTGATGCTCCACCTGTACGAAGCGGAAAACGTCTTACCTCATATCGAGGGGACGCTGTATGTATTATAGGCAGGGGTACGAAGTCCTGATGCGCATACAGTTAGGATTACAACTTGGGAATCAAGCCAAGGAGGAGATAGAGAATCAAGCCAAGGAGGAGATAGAGAATTATGGTTACAGAAGATAAACACCTCCAGCCTCTAACCGAAGAATCCTACTGAAATACGATACAAGTCACGTACGATGCATATCTGAAGATATCTGAAGTTTAACACCCTCCCTTAATCACAACTTCATCAAGTTGAGATTATGCTTAAAGTCTTGGAAACTTCTTGTAGGCAAAGGCTTTGTAAATCCGTCTGCAAGTTGATCTCTGGAATGCACAAAGCGAATGTCAAGTTGCTTCTGAGCAACCCTTTCTTTGACAAAATGAAAATCTATCTCAATATGTTTTGTCCTGGCATGGAACACTGGATTTGCAGAGAGGTACGTGGCACCAAGATTTTCACACCACAAACAAGGAGCCTGCTTGCTTTGTATGCCAAGTTGCTTCAGCATGGACTGAACCCATATTATCTCTGTTGTGGCATTAGCCAATGCTTTGTACTCAGCCTCTGTGCTTGACCTGGATACAGTAGCCTGCTTACGTGCACACCATGATATCAAATTTGGTCCATAAAACACTGCAAAACCACCAGTGGAACATCTGTCATCCAGACAACCTGCCCAGTCAGAGTCAGAAAAGGCACTAACAAGAGTGAATGGGGATTTGCTGAAGTTCAGTCCCAAACTCAAGGTATGCTTAACATATCGAACTATACGTTTTGCAGCTGTCAAATGAACATTGGTAGGTGCATGAAGGAACTGGCAGACCTTGTTGACAGCAAAAGAAAGATCAGGCCTGGTAAGTGTGAGATACTGAAGAGCTCCTACCAGACTCCTGTACTTAGTGCTGTCCTCTTTACTCAAAAGCTCACCTTCTGCAAGAGATAATTTTTCTGAGCTAGATAATGGAGTAAGTGAGGGTTTACATCCCTGCAATCCAGCTTTCCTGACCAGGTCAGTTGCATACTTTTCTTGAGAGAGGAGAAGTCCATCCTTGTGTTTCTTCACCTCAATCCCAAGAAAATAGTGCAAGTCACCAAGATCCTTCAGAGCAAAGTCTGCACTCAAGTCCTTGAGAAGTCCTGTGATTGCTTCGTCAGACGAGCTAGTCACAATAATATCATCAACATATATAAGAACAAATATGCATGTGTTGGACTTGTTGTAGATGAACAATGACGTGTCTGACTTGGAAGGAACAAAACCTAGTGCTTGCATTTTATGACAGAGGCGTGCATACCACGCCCTTGGAGCTTGCTTCAAACCATATAATGCTTTATCAAGTTTACATACATAAGAGGGAGCATTCTTACTCTCAAACCCAGGAGGCTGTTTCATATACACTTCCTCTTCCAGAACGCCATGGAGAAACGCATTCTGAACATCGAGCTGTCTGAGACTCCATCCTCTAGAGACTGCAATAGACAGGACAAGACGAATGGTGGCTGCCTTTACCACTGGACTGAAAGTGTCCTCATAGTCTATGCCATATCTTTGTTTAAAACCCTTTGCAACTAGTCTGGCCTTATATCGATCAATAGTTCCATCAGCTTTCCTCTTAATCCTGAAAACCCACTTGCAATCAATCAAGTTTTTACCTTGCTGTGGGGGAACCAGGTGCATTGTTTTGTTCCTTTTCAATGCCATATATTCTTCATGCATAGCTTTCTTCCACTTGTCATCACACAGTGTTGCTTCAAGGGTGTTAGGCTCACCTGGTTCACCTGTGGAGCAAATCATACCATAGTTGGTTATGTGCTTGTAATTAATAGGCTGAATTACCCCTTGTTGCAGACGTGTACGCCGCTGTTGAGGCACAGCCGGATCAGCCACAAAGGATCCTCTAGACTGCTCCTGTGTGGCATCTAATCCCGAGGATGATTCTGGGTGATTTTCTGCGGCTATTTGCTGAACTGGAGCGCCTGGAATGGCCACAGAGGATCCTGGTGCGGCATCTGCATGTGCATGCAGCCCATCATTGCGTGATGATGGGGAATCCACCTGGATCGGGGCGCCTGTCGCGCCCTCCCTGGCCCGTCGCGTGCCATCGCGCCGCGTGTAAGTCACGGGCTCGCGGGCATACCTCGTACCGCCTGGTTGGTGCAGGGCGTTGCGCGCCTGAGTGGGCGTGGCCCCGGTGGGACCGACACGTGGATCTGGAGGGGAACCGGCGCGCGCGCCTGTGTCTGCATCGGTAGCAGGGAGCGATCCCGAGGCGCCTGCACCTGACACAGGATTAGGAGGCGATCCCGAGGCGGATCCGATCCGCTGCAGCCGAGCGGATCCCGAGGGCGAGTTGTCTCCCCTGGTGAAACACATGGAGTATGGCGCTGTTTTAGCTCCGTTTTCTTCAGTTTCAGCATGGGTTTCTCCTGTTTCATCAACACAAACCTCATGCACATCATTAGATGGGTTAGTCAACAATAAATCATCTATATTAGGTCCCCCTTGATCAAAACGAGTGAGATGAGGAGGCAATAGAAGGATTTCTTTGCGTAGGAGTGCACCAGCATTGGGATGGAGATCGGCAAACGGAAGTTTGGTTTCATCAAAGAGTACATCACGTGAGATGTAGACACGGCCAGTGGAGACATCTAAACACTTGACCCCTTTATGCTGTGCACTATATCCTATGAAAATACACTGTTTTGAGCAAAACATGAGTTTGCGATTGTTGTAGGGACGAAGGTTCGGCCAACATGCGCACCCAAAGACACGGAGAGACTTATAGTCTGGTTTAGTGTGAAGAAGTCGTTCTACAGGAGTTTCATTGTGAATGACACGACTAGGTAGCATGTTGATGATATGAATGGCTGTGAGAAAAGCTTCGTCCCAAAACATGAGAGGCATGGATGCACCTGCCAAGATGGCAAGGCCAACCTCGACAATGTGCCTGTGCTTGCGTTCGGCGGAACCGTTTTGTTGGTGAGCATGTGGGCATGACACGTGGTGCGAAATGCCCAGATTTTGGAAGAAGGAATTTAACTTTTCGTATTCCCCTCCCCAGTCCGATTGAAGAGCGATGATTTTGCTATCGAACTTTCGTTCAACAAGTGCTTGGAAGTTTTGGAAAACTTGAAACACATCGGATCTCCATTTGAGGAGATAGATGATAATTTGCTATAGTCATCAATAAAACTGACGTAATAAGTATGTCTACCAACAGAGGTAGGGGCTGGACCCCAAACATCAGAAAAAATGAGTTGCAATGGTTTAGTAGAGACGCTAGTGGAAATAGGATACGGCAATTAATGACTTTTAGCACGTTGACATGAATTACAAATAGTTTCAACATGACGCTCACCAACAAACGGGAGCTTATTTTTCCTAAGCAACTTTTCTACTAAAGAAAAAGAGGCATGTCCTAAACGATCATGCCATCGTGTAGACGAAAGCTTGATAGCACCACAAGCGTGTTTATTGAATCTTCAAAACTCCGGAATCAACGGGTAGAGCCGTCGAACACATCTACCTCGATAGAGAATTGTCCTCGTTGCCTGATCCTTGATCAAAAAGAAAAAAGGATGAAATTCGAGAAAAACATTATTATCAAAGGCAATTCAGGACTGAGAGAAGATTTTTGTGGGCAGTGGGAACATGCAAAATTTTCTTAATGTGTAGGTTGCGACTAGGGGTACGAAATATAGAGTGACCGATGTGACTTATACACATACCTTCTCCGCTGGCAGTATGAATTTGATCTTTGCCGCGGTATTTTTCTTTCATGGTGACTTTCTCAAGCTCGTTTGTGATGTGGTTTGTGGCTCCGCTATCGACGTACCAGTTGGTGTCAATGCCGTAGGAACCATCAGCGGCAGCAGCTACCTTGTCATCGTCTTGAGAATCAGCATCATCATTGTACCTGTACCAGCAATCTTTGGCGGTGTGGCCGGGCTTCCCGCAGACCTGGCACCTTGGAGTTTCTGGACGCGTCCGGTTGCCACCACCACGCCCGCGCCCGCGGCCTCGGCCACCCGAGCGCGGAGGAGAGTGGCCGCGGTCATTGCCGCCGCCGCTAGATCGCCCCCCCTTGTAGCGAGGAGGGCCACGCGAGCGGGATCCGCCACCCCGTCCGCGCGACGCCATGTTTGCAGACGATTTGAAGCCACCGGATCCCTGGAATTGGGCCATGCGTTGGTCGAAGTTGGACAGCATGGCGAAGAGCTCGTCGAGGGTCGCAGGAGTGACTCAGGCGTCGAGAGCCGACACCAGAGGTTGGTAGTCCGCCTCCAACCCATGGATGATGTACGAGATGAGCTCGTCGTCCTGGATCGGCTTGCCCGCCGCGGCCAGCTCATCGGCATAGCCACGCATGGCGGGGAAGTAGGAGGCCACCGAGAGGTTTCCCTTCTGCGCATTGATGAGGGAGGTGCGGATGTTGTTGATGCGACTCGCCGACTGCGACGAGAACATGGCCGCGAGCGTCGTCCAAAGTGCACCCGCCGTGGTGACCGTGGTCACCGTGACCAGGACCTCTTTCGTGAGGTTGTTCAGCAGGTAGCCAAGGACCTGCTGATCCTCCCGTACCCATATAGGGTGGAGAGGGTTGGGCGATGAAGTCTCCTTGCCTTCCTTGGTGGTGACGAGGAGCTTGGCCGGCTCCGGGTTGGTGCCGTCGATGTAGCCGAAGACGGCGGCACCGCACAGCTGAGGTGTGATCTGTGTGCGCCATAGCACGTAGTTCGTGCGTGATAACTTCTCTGTGACCTGGTTGTTGAGGCTAGGCGAGAAGGAGCTGGAGGAAGGCATGGCTTGGATGGATGGGTTCGATAGAAGCTCTCGTTGGGAAAAGGAGAAGCTCTGACTACCATGTACGAAGCGGAAAACGTCTTACCTCGTACCGAGGGGACGCTGTATGTATTATAGGCAGGGGTGCAAAGTCCTGATGAGCATAAAGTTAGGATTACAGCTTGGGAATCAAGCCAAGGAGGAGATAGAGAATCAAGCCAAGGAGGAGATAGAGAATTATGGTTACAGAAGATAAACACCTCCAGCCTCTAACCGAAGAATCCTACTGAAATACGCTACAAGTCACGTACGTACGGTGCCTACAAGTCACGTACGACGCATATCTGAAGATATCTGAAGTTTAACACCGCCGACAGGAGGTTGTAGCTCCCGGTGTCGCGAGTTGCAGGTCCCCATGATGAGGTTGCAACTTCTGGTGCGAGTAGTCCGAGCATCCCGTGGCCGTGAGCTTCACAGTTGCTGCTCGCCGGGTATAAACGTTTTTCTTTAAAAAAATGGGTGGGTGTGCGCCGCTTTATGTGACGGGCGGGCGGATCGGATGTGTATGTCTACGTACAGCTCGTACGTGCCAAATACAGAGTTCGGTATACCTTTGTTGTCAAATGATCATACTGCTCTTATATGATTTGTGAGGGGTGTGTACAGCAAGGCTCGTATTGTGAATAGGTTCTGATGTTTGGACAATTCAGTTACTACCTCTATAAGCGTAATTGTTTTCTGAATGAGTTGGAACAATATGATTCTCACTGACATCAGTGCCATATTGAAAGAACCAACTCCGAGGGAACGGGAAAACAGACAATTACTTAACATTATGCCATACGGAGCAGGATGAAGGGAATCCTCCCCTGGCGCAGAAGATGGAATCAGCGTGAGGACCTATATAAAACTTAGTGATGCTAATTGAACAGAGCAACCTGGCCTGAACAAATTAAAAGTACAAGCACTTGGCCCAGTTAACCTTCAGAGGAATCAACAGGACAAATTTAAAAAGCATTACTACACTCTGAACAGAGATCAAATTGAAGTGTAGTATATAGGAGCACTGGCCCCAATTTACCTCCTGCAGCATGCCACCGAGTGCTTGGGACACTAGCAAAATGCAGCACACGACACCCATCATTTGAACTAACGAGATGGCACCTCCAGAATGCTAACACCTGATACAACTCAACTCTGCATTCCCTTCCTTGCTTCCATCCAGGTGAATGCCCAATCTTTGTTAGTTGATCATCTCCCCAGTCCCACTCTGCTCTTCTCTTCTCCTATTAATATCAACACAGCGAGTTATGGACAACCAACACATCAATTACCTTGACATATCCTAACAAGTGCTACAATCGACGGAATGAATCCACTCTGCCCAAACACCCGACCATACACGACTCAATTTGTCCCTCATTGCTATTATGTTCACATATTCTTCCTTCAGGTTACAACGCGCAGATATGATCATGAACAGTTGTTTCCTCAATCACAAAAGCCTACTACTGCCAACCGTATAACACACACTACACTTGTGTTTATCTGATATATGACGGAGCAATTTTAGCCTTTTGTTGCCCTTTCATTGCACTGAAGTGCCTGCGTTGATGCAATTTGGTGTTACCACTTACCAAGCAGAGCAGCATGATGAAGATCTACCAACAGAGTAGGCTAGCTAGTCTCCCTCACACCTGCTCACATTAAGATTTAAATTGGATGAGATACTGTATAGGACTTTGCATGCATGCATAGTACTCCCTTCGTTTCTAAATATAAGTCTTTCTAGAGATTCCAATATGGATTATTTACGGAGCAAAAATGAATGAATCTACACTGTAAACTACATCTATCATATGTATGTGGTTCATATTGAATTCTCTAGAAAGACTTAAATTTAGGAATGGAAGGAGTATATACAGTATGCTCACTATGCATGCATGCATACAACATACTCTAGCATAAGTCATCATAGTCAAGCATACTGTATAGAATGCGAACATATAATAAAAATTCTATGATAATCTATCTAGCATCGGTGTTCGAGCACCCACGGACATAATATAGAAGTATTCTGTAACTCCTATAGTATGAGCAATCACCTGGCGCATAGAAACTCCTGGAAGAATGATAGGAAGTAATAACACGGGTTTCACAAAGATTCCTTGATTGCATCGAGTTAAATTGAACCATATAGACAGTGTTGTTCACATATAAAAATATTCCATCGGTGCCCTCAACATATCCTAGTATATATTTCAGCAATTGCTTCTCACCTCCAACCTGAGGAGGGAGTCCAAGAATATTATCAGTTTCAATGGTCTTCCACAACACCCATGTGGGAACACCATGGCAATTGACCTTCATGTGCCATATTTGAATGTTTTGGTAACGTTGAGACAACATGACGAGAGCAACAGTGCCATCCTCTGCCTGGATGATCCGGTGGTTGTGTGTTCGATTCATACCGGAAGGCCCCTTGATCACATCAATGATCTGCCTTTCTGTAAGATTGGGGAAACCACACGTTGTGGTGCCTTGTATTGATCAATATATAGAGGTTACAAGGCAGAGTTCGTATCGTACAATATACGGACACCTATACAAGGACTACACATATACAACCGTATATCTATACACATAATACGGTTATATATTCTAACACCCTCCCTCAGTCGTAAACGGGCGCCACGAATGTTAAGACTGTCCCGAAAATCCAAGAATAGAGCGGATGGCAATCCTTTAGTGAAAATGTCCGCAAACTGTGAAGAACTCGGAACGTGAAGAACCCGGACCTCGCCTGTGGTGACACGGTCGCGCACAAAGTGCAAATCGATCTCCACATGCTTGGTGCGCTGATGATGAACGGGATTCTGTGTCATGTAAACAGAGCTCACATTATCACAAAACACCACAGTGGCACCAGTCACCGGTCGATGAAGCTCCTGAAGAAGCTGCCGTAACCAACATGTTTCAGCCATGACATTTGCAACTGCCCTGTATTCGGCCTCGGCGCTGGATCGAGATACCGTGTGCTGCCGCTTAGCAGACCACGACACCAGGTTATTGCCAAGGAAGACACAATAACCTGAGGTAGACCGGCGAGTGTTAGGGCAACCTGCCCAATCAGCGTCAGAGTAGGCCAGCAATTTGTTGGAGCTGCGTCGAAACAAAGTGAGGCCATGGCCGGTGGTGCCGCGGATATAGCGAAGCACACGCTTCACAAGTAGCAAATGATTAGCCCGAGGATCATGCATATGAAGACAAATCTGCTGCACAACATAAGAGATATCCGGCCGAGTGAACGTGAGGTACTGAAGACTTCCTGCAATACTACGATACTTGGTGGGATCTGAAACGGGATCACTGGACTTGGCTGAAAGTTTGGAGGTAGTACCAACTGGAGTAGAGATGGGTTTGCACTGCAACATGCCAGCTCTGTCAAGAAGATCCAATGCATACTTCTCCTGTGAGAGGAATAGACTGTCCTTGCTGCGGGTGACAGAGATGCCCAGAAAATAATGAAGATCGCCCATATCCGTCATACTGAATTCGGTACGAAGAGTGGCAATCAAACTGTGCAACAATGTCGAGGATGAGGCAGTCAGGATAATGTCATCCACATAGAGCAGGAGATAGGCCATGTCAGCACCATGCCGATAAACGAACGGCGAGCTGTCGGACTTGGAGCCAATGAAACCAGCCGATGCAATGAACAAAGCAAACCGCTGAAACCATGCACGAGGCGCCTATTTCAAACCATAGAGTGATTTGTTGAGACGACAAACCTTGTCAGGGAAACGAGGATCAGTGAACCCAGAAGGTTGACGAGCATAAACAGTCTCGATGAGAGTTCCATTGAGGAATGCATTCTTGACATCAAGTTGGTGGATGGACCAGTCACTGGAGAGAGCAAGAGAGAGCACCGTATGAATAGTGGCTAGCTTGACGACCGGGCTGAAAGTTTCATCAAAATTGATACCTTCACATTGAGTAAATCCACGAAGCACCCAACGAGCCTTGTAGCGATCCAAAGAACCATTAGACTACATCTTGTGACGGTAGATCCACTTACCAGTAACAATATTAGCATTGCGAGGTGGATCAACGAGGTCCCAAGTGTTGTTGGAGAGAAGAGCACCATACTCCTCAACCATAGCGGAATGCCAATTAGGATCCTTGAGAGCACCATGATATGTCTTCGGTATGGGAGATAAACCCTCAACATGAAGATCAAATATCTTTTTCGGCTTCACAATGCCCTGTTTAGCACGAGTGGCCATGGCATGAGATGGAGGCGGTGGAGGGGCCCGCGGCCGGCGGGTCCGGGGTGGATCCGCAGCTACAGGAGCTAGCGACGGCGTTGCCGATGGTGACGCGGCTGTAGTAGGAGAAGGACTCCCAGCAAGGTCGCCATCGGGGCTCCCATCAGGGCTCTTGGCAGTGGCCCGGGACCCAGGCGACCGGGGCGAGGTCGGTGCCGGCGACCGAGGCGAAGTCGGTGGCGGCGACCGTGGAGAGGACCGTGGCGGCGGCGATGGCGACCGTGGCGGCGACAGTGGAGTAGCATCCGGGGTCACCGTGCCTGGCACGGTGAATGGCATCGACGAAACCGGCTGCTCAGCTCCCTGCAAAAAATCATAAGTGTGCAGGGAAGGAGTAGGAGTTGACGAAGATGTAGGGGAGGCGAAGGGAAAGGTGGGCTCATCAAACACTACATGACGAGAGATGATGATCTTTTGGGTGGAACGATCAAGGCAACGATAGCCATGATGCCGTGATGGGTACCCTAGAAACACGCATGGCACGGAGCGAGGCGCAAGCTTGTGCGGAGCGACGGCTGTGGTGTTAGGGTAACATAGACATCCGAAAACCCGAAGAACAGCATATGCAGGATCTACGCCAAGTAAGGCACGAAGGGGAATGCGATCCGAGATTGCCTTGGAAGGCAGCCGATTATGCAACATAACGGTGGTGTGAAGAGCTTCAACCCAAAAGCGAGGTGGCATACTAGCTTGGATAAGGAGTGTACGAGTAATGTCATTAAGAGTACGAATGATGCGTTCGGCTTTACCATTCTGTTGCGAAGTGTATGGACATGAAAAGCGGAGTGCAATTCCATGGTGCTGGGCAAAGGAATGGAGGAGTGAATTATCGAACTCTCGACCATTATCACACTGAATAGCCTGCAAGCGTGCACTAAACTGGGTGAGCGCTAAAGCATGAAGGGACGACAAGTGCGAGAAAGCTTCTGACTTAGACCGTAGAGGATAAACCCATGCATACTGAGTAAAATCATCAAGACAAACGAGATAATACTTAAAGCCAGAAATACTCTCAACAGGAGATGTCCACAAATCATAGTGAATTATCTGAAAAGGAGTAGTGGTTACACGATTGGTAGAAGAAAAAGGAAGACGAACATGACGACCTAACTGACAAGCATGACACAAACTACTTTTATTCTTTTCCCTAGGGATGATCAAAGAACGAGCTAATGACTCCATAACGGGCCGCCCAGGGTGCCCAAGCCGACGGTGCCAGAGTGCTGCATCGGCGACGAGGAAGGCGTGTGGCTGACTGGCAGTGGAAGGATGGATGGAGTAAAGAGCTCCGAAGCTATTGCATCTAAGAATCTCGGTCCTGGTTAGAAGATCCTTCACAGAAAAACCGAGGGGGTCAAATTCGACGGATACACGATTATCAATGGTGAATTGACGAACAGACAAATGGTTTTTAACTATGTTAGGAACTACTAAGACATTACGAAGGTAAAGAGGACGAGAGGTGGTGGAAATAGGAAGACGCGCATGCCCGGTACCGGTGATCGGAAGGGTGGAACCGTTACCGACAACGACAGCACGCCGAGAGGAGGAGGGGGGGGGGGGACACGGAGCTGAGCATACCGGGATCGGACGCGAAGTGGGAGGAGGTCCCGGTGTCCATCACCCACTCCCTGGTGGGTGCTTGCAGCCCCATGGTCTGGAACTGATGCATGAGCGCGGCCTGGTCCCACGAGGCAGTTGTTGATGCCGGTGATGATGGAGCCGGACCGTAGGAGGACTGTCCATGGGTGTAGCCGTAACCGTAGGGGGCAATGCCGTAGGGGTTCTGGGCGTAGAACGCATGCGGCGACGGGGTGTGCCGGGGCGCGTAGCCGGGAGCTGGGGCGTAGGCGGGCGGCGCACGGCCGAGCAGGCCCCCTGGCTGGAGGTAGGAATTCTCCAGGACGCCTGACCTCTAATACCATCTTGTAACGGGCCTCGTTCTAGCCTAAGTTTGGAAGGAGGTTGGGGATCGAGGGGGATGAGAGGGGGTCCAAGGAAGATTATGAGAAACGAAAAGGTGTGATGGCACCCGGGTTCCCCGGCACCCTCTTATCTGGCACGTCCAGCCTTTTTAAGATTCGTGCAGTGTTGCAGGCAGCAGTAGACCATTAGCGGTGGCATATTTAATTAAGCAGGTAGGCTGTGTGAGGCAGAGTAGGCTTTTGCAGGAGGTAAAACAGTGCACTGTGGGAGGCCTGGCGAAAGGACAGGTCATGGGCTTTTGCATGTGGCGTTGTACGTCTGCGGTGCATGCGGCGTTTGTGCATGGACTCCAGGAACATCACATCAGCCTTATACTACTTTCCTTCACTTATTCCTTTTTCCTCCTTCTGGCAAATCATACTACTTTATTTCTTTGTTCTCTGTCATGTAAACTCCAACGTTTATCTGTCACAAGCGTTCTCTCCCTCTCTCTCCATTTTTTCTGTGTCACATCTCCAGAAAAAAGTGAAGTTCTCTCTCATAGGCGCTCTCTCTCTCCATTATTTCTTCCCCTTCTTCAAAAAGTCTCACTCAGCAGCGTCCTCTCACTCAACAGTGTACTGTACGACACAAAAAACGGAGAGTATTGACCTATTCTTTCTCTCAACTGGAATCTGTGTCAGATGAATACTCTGGCCGCATGTCACGGACAGCAACCTCCCGCGCTTAACAGCCACCGCGTCTGCTAATCAAAGTTGCCGTACAGTACATGGCACAGATCTCTATGCAGTGAATTCTGAACGTGTGGTTTTGATAAGGGGGTGCCTAGACACCCGGGTGTTGAAAATCCACTCTCTTATGAGAAAGAGGGCAGGTGCGAAAAGGGGGCATGCGAGGGAACGTCAGCTTCATCTCTCCAATTCTGGTTCCGTTTCTCCCCTGCGAAAAGGGGGATGAGAGGATGCATTATCACATATTTTAGTTGTGTACCTAGGACAACATTTTCATGTCTGCCTCAAATAGAAATGAGGGACACGCGCCTTGTATGCGCATCTCATTCATCTCTAAGTCAAGGATGATGAGTGGACCTGGAGAAAGCACGGCGCCGTTCCTCTCCCCCGAGTGCTCAAACTCAATCATCACATTACCAGGATAGATATTGGGCACCAAAAACTGCAACTTCCCCTTCGTGTTGATCACGGCCTCTTGTTTCTGACCACGGCCACTAGGGAGATGCATCCACATGGTGATCATTAACCTGTCGACAATGACGAATCGCAGCCTCCCATCTAGCGGCATCTCGAGGTGGCATTGTACTTGTTTTGTGTTCATGGTGGCCATGAATGGAAGCTTCACTGTGCATAGCTTCTTTGTGGCGACATGATACACAAGGATGTCATCGCCAAGGAGCCAGTGAATGGAACCATCTGAGAGCACAACAGCATCATGATTGTCCTGGAGCTCCCAGAATGGGAGCTAACACGCACAGTGATTGGCCCCCAGCTGGTATCGCCAGCGTCGGACAGGGCTGCAGTCTGGATTCCTAAGAAGCATCTGTGGGCGCTCATTGACCAGTCCCAGTCGGCGACTAACAACATGAAGGAGGAGCAGCCGATGCCATCCATGGCGGTGAGCAGAACGCATGGGTTGTTGCGGCTTCCAAGGGTAGACATGTCAGCGGTGAGGCCCGACTATCTTGAGAGGAAGGTACGTTCGCCAGTCATGCGATCATATACACACAGGTCCGAGTTCTCGGGCTCACCATCATAGTGGTAATGACGGAGGACGATGAGGACCCTGCGCGATGTCAAAGTGTTGTATCAACCGAGGAGGTCATCTGCAGCGCTGCGGGACACGAAGGCGCAAGGTGCTTGTCAATGAAGGATGATGCGATCAGTGTGTGGCAGGGTGGACCATGGAGACGAAGGGCTTGCGGGCGTGACTGCGGCGCCAGCGGCGACGGGTGTAGACGAGGAGTATGCACGTCGGCACCACACCCGAGGCAGCTTGCCTGATAAAGGAAGGATCAGGGAGGTCACGGTGGAGGGCCCCTGCACGTCATGGCGCAGCGGATGATGGTCCTGGCATTCGAGCACACGGTGATCGCCCGGAGGAGATCCGTTGGCAGCGTCTTTGATGCCGGCGGCAGGCGTGGGTTGTTGTTTCGTTGGTGTTTCCATGACGCCATTGGGATCGAATGTGCCGCATGCATTGATAGGGGTGAAAGTGAGTCGAGTTTGAGCGTGTTGGCCCACGCTCAACTCAACTCATACTAAAATTCAAGCGAGTTGAAAATGTGCGAAGTTCAATGTCAGGTTGTAGAAAGTGTGCTCAGCTTGTAACGATCTCAATTTGATTTCGAGTTAGTTTCAAGCTAAATAAAATCATTCTAAAATTAGTGTAAGGCATAATTTAAAGAAAGATTAGCCACAACAGCATAAATCACTATAAAATTTGACTTATTCTTTCCCAACTGAAAACTAGTATTTAATAACAAGAGATCCTGAATGAAAGACAATGATGTTCCGTCTGCTCTCAAACTCTGGCCAAAATGATAAGATAATCAACACACAGTTGGACACGTGTCATATTGAGCCTCATTTTTCTCGACGATTAATTTCCACATTTGCTAGTAGGTAAAATGAAGAAAAAATCGTACAGATCATATATGGCATGTATGATCCTAATTCTTTGTAATAGACATGAAGATTATTTAAAATACATATGATATTGAGTTATCGAGCTAAAATCGAGTGGGCCCATGCCGGCTCAAGATCGACACGTTTCTTGAGCGAGCTACATAAAGTGCTCATATTCAACACATTTCTTTTCGAGTTGCGTTCATATACGAATCGATCTCGAGCGACTCACGAAGCTCGAGCATTTCTTGCAGCCCTATGCGTGGATGCAGTTCACACAGCGATCTCCAGGCCCAATATATGATGTTTCTTATATTCAGTTTATAAGGAGAGAAGAGATTGCGGGTTAATTAAGGCCGTGGATTTAGTACCATGATTGGACGGAAATACGTTCGTTCCATCTTCTACCTGTTAACGAGAGCAATTAGATCAGTCCTTATTACGTTGATGACTATTTTGGAGGTAGAAAATAATGCATCTTCTATCAAACCTCTAAACTATGATATTCAAGCGAAGAGCGATCACTATGAGGAAGAGCGGAATTATGTAGTATCTTAGGAGCCGTCGGTTTTAATCCCTCTCTCTCATTAGCGTGATGAACCTCAAGTAACTAGCTTCATTTCCGCGACTGCTATCAAACCCAATTTGGCTGCCGCTCGGGAATAGGTACACATGGCTCTGAGGCTCTGGCCTCTCGGCGTACACTCCTGGAGCCGTCCCTATGTACACGGCATAGCACTTCTTTGCCATCGATGATCTATGTATCCGTTAGAGATGCATCTTCATCAAGAGAATATGGCAATAATATGCAACATGATATACTTGAGCAACATGAAGGAAAAGACTAGATAACAAATACATGCAACATATATTTACATCACCCAAAGTTTCATCGACTACAAAAAGTACAAGTTCAACCATCACATCATCATAAGCCTCGTTAATCATGGAAAGTTCCATTTATCCTGATCCCTAGCTTCGTGAAAGACGTCAGGTCCATACATTGTAGGCCTATGTGAGTTATGACATCATCTTGCAATATAGGGCTGTGGTAGAACATCCCGTTCTCTTCGATGACTTATTTCATGATGATCGTTGTAATGTCCTTCTGGATGCGTAAGAAGTCATCTCTGAGCTTATAATCCGGTTCAGCTCCTAGGGATTCTGCCCATTGGTGGATATGATTATCATCTCTTGATGTCATGCGGAGACATTGGCGATCCCTTTTGAACTCCGTCATGAGATGGAGGATGCCGAATCAATCCTTGATGCTTGCTCTCGGTGGATGAACGCAGGAGAAATTAGTCTTAGGCCCGAAATTGGGCCCACCCTTCCTTTGTTTTCTGATCTATATGTGGCCACCCATCATGCCGAAGCCGCGGCAAGGACCATCCCGAAGAGTCATTATGTGGTTGTATTCTTTCCTCTGCAAGTTCCTGGACGAGTCGAAATACGTAGTGCCGAACACCCGCGGGGAAAGAACGATAAGGATGATGCGCCCCTCGCTGCGCAAAATAAATACACTTCAAATTAACCTCATATGAGCGAAGGAGTAATTGAAATCTATGAAAGGGCTATCCGTCAATGACTTACATTGGATGATAAGGAAGGAGAACTGTTTCCTTGTTCTTATTCATTAAGATGAAGTCTTCAATGTACTCCCATGCAGCTTGACGTTCAAAGTCACCGAGACATAAGAAGGACTCAAGCATGTACTATGGCTCCGCCACCAAGATATGTGAGATTTGGTCTCTCCTGATGATGATGTTCATATGTAGCACAAAAAGGCGGACAGTCGTAAAATTAAGCTGCCTGGTTAGAAACATCTCAAATATGTGATCAAACTGCAGGAAGAACACGTCCTTAGGCACACGAACCGCATCAAGCGGTATCCTCGATCAACCTAGGTGAGAACTCTGTGGATAAAGCAAAGTCTTCATCGCATCCAAGACCCCACATTCGCCATTTGTAGGTCCTCCAACCACGCCATGGCATTCTCCGCATGTGTTGAACCCTTGCAAATCTTGGTGTAGACATGTTTCAAGGTGTCGACAAAAACAGAGCTTCGTGATACATAGTGAAGCTGATTATGCTGATGTTGCGGGTGCACATGACCAACTCATATCCAATCAAGGTGTCCAAAGAGCATCATATACGCCAGTCCTTGTTTTCCTTCGAAGGGGAAGTCCGGAACTCGCCGACGGCCATATCAAAGAGGATTACTTTCACGCCAAGCCCGCCGCACTCCTCGTGCGTAGTAGCCCAGCACACCTGAGGGAGTCCTGGACAAGGGGGTGTCCGGACACTACTAGGAAAAGGTCTACTAATGACGCACCTAATTTGGCCATTAATGGCGCATTAGTGGTGCGTCATTAGTGCCACGCCATTAGTATATTTTACTAATGGCGCACCACAGGTGCGCCCTTAGTATCTGGTAATACTAATGGCGCAACTCAGATGCGCCATTAGTATCTGGTGCGCCATTAGTATGCCTCCCAGGGGGCCATGTATACCCAGGTGCTTTGGCATACTAATGGCGCACAACAACAAGATGCGCCATTACTAACTTCGGCATACTAATGGTGCACTGTTTAATGATGCGCCATTAGTATTCTTTGGCATACTAATGGCGCACTGTGATGTGATGCGCCATTAGTATGAATATTAGGTTTTTTTTATTTTTTAATTTTCTGTTTTTTGCACAGGTTACAAAATGTATAATTGGACAAAATATAGACAGCACACATCAACAACAGATTCATCGAATACAATAGAAGATTAGTCTCTGAATACAATTCATCATATTAGTCTCCGAATACAATTCATCATATTAGTCTCCGAATTGAAAAGACCGAACAAAGATAGAACATTATATTACAAGTCTCGAGACCGAGAGTAGCGAGTTTGTCTTCACATTACAAGTCAATATCGATCATCTAAACTACCATCACATAGAAGAGAGCTGCGGTCATCACGATGAGCATCATCACGATGAAACTCGTCTTCATCCGGTTCCTCCAACGCTCCCTCCCCTCTCCCGCTAGATAGAGGGTGTATCTAGAAAAAGTCCTAAACTAAACCTATATTAAACTATCTAGTTCTTCATCTTCTGCTTCTTTCTTCCAGTTCATCAACCTGCAAAACAAGAAACAACAAACATGAAAAACTTGATCAAGGTTTAAATGTAGAATTCCCCTTAGCAAAATGCCTTTGTTGTAGGAGCTAGCACTTACGAGTTTGGAAACATTAGTCAAACTCCAATCAGATTAAGTTGATCAAAGAAACAGTAGAAGAGAGCCAGCACTGCATAAATGGAGCCAATAGCCCAAAAGACAGAAGTAGAGCCAGCAAAGTATAGATCAAAGCCAAACCCAAAGATCAACTCAAACTAGAACTAACTCCATGATTAGGGGATCCCTCAATTAAGCTTGGGTTAGTTTTCAGATGAAATCCAACAAACTCACTACTAATCAACTAGCCCAGAGGTAGGGTTTGAAGTAGGGATTGTCCTCAGGAAGCCTAGTAGTGCTAGGACTATTGCATCATTGGATCAAGTAGTGCAACATCTTTAAGTAACGATGAGAGCCTCAGGACACCATCATTGGCATGGCAAGATTAAGGAGCACCTGTTCTTATCAGTGAGAGTAGGAGAGAAAGAAAGAAAGTGAAGAGACCAGTGCAGCATCGATCATCTAGTACAGAAATTAAGCAAGCTAGTATAGGAGACACGCGTGCTGCTGCTAGTATCTACAGAAATAAATCAAGCTGCATGTGTGTGTGCTTGAGCTAGCTTAGTACGTACAGTCCATGGTTGGGCTCCAAAACTAATAGAGCATGCTAGCGTCAACAGAATCAATCACAAGGTTATTTTGTTGTTGTTGCTAGCAGTGCTAGCTGTATGTATTGATCCATCCATCCATGACCTAACTAATGTTGTTGTATCTCTAGACTAAGTGCAGCAACACAAGAAGGACTAAAACTACAGAGCACATGTGTACGTAACTACTATACTCATCCGTGGCAAATTGTACCAAACCATCCATACATAGCCAGATTGCAATGGAGTGGATTTAACACAAGACATGAAAAATTGATGAGCCAAATGATTTTTAGTATTACTAACTTGAAAGGAAGCTCACTGTTTCCATCTTCTATCTATCCATGATTTTATTTTTCTGAAGCAAGCATCAAAAAGCACAATGACAATCGAATTTCACACAAAAACTGAACCAATACTTGCTGTTATGTAGTGTCCATGACAATTGCAATTCATGTCCACTCCAGATCAGATTTGCAAGGGCTAGAAAGAGAGGTTGTAGCTCACCATGTATGGGGTAGGAGGTGGATGCAGGGGAGGGGTGGAGGGTGTCCTGCAGAAGAAGCTTCGCCATTAGAGCAACCTGCACAAAACAGAGGAAGGGGAGATGAATAAATCATGGTGAGGAAAAGGGCCTTCCACATGATTAGATCAGGAAGAGAAACAACAAAAAAAATACCAAAAAAATCCCTTCCATGGCGTGCTGTACTAGGAGCAGCTCCTCTCTCTCCGCTAGGGTTTGGGGCGCTGGGAGGCTCCATGGTGCCGCTGCGTGGTGGCGGACAAGGGAATCCATCTCCATGGCGGCGTCCCGCCCCACGGAGGTGCGCCCCTCCTGCCGTCCTCGTCGGCACGCCCATGGCGACCTTCAGAGAAGGAAGAGAAGATGAGGTGAGGTGAGGAGGAGATGGTGGGCGAAGAAGGAGGGGGAGGGGCTTACCAGTGCTGGATCCGGTCACCTATGGCCTCGCGGTGGCCTGCCATGGCGGATCCCGGCGAACAAAAGGGGATGCAAAACCCTAGCCAGTGGGGGAGCCGCGGATCTGCATGGAGGTAAGCCAGATGCGGACCAAGGGGATCTCGCCGGCGTGCTGTGCGCGGCCGGAGCTCGCCGGAACCGGGTGGCGTGGGTGGCGACGGCGGCAAGGGAGAGAGGGGTTCGGGGGGGAAGAGAGGAGGCGACGAGGGTTTCGGTGGGTTCGAGTGAGAGAGAGAGAGTGTGTGTGTGTTGGTGCGTTGGGTCGGATGGATGGATGTTTGTCCAAAATATCTTGTTGTTGCCCACTTACTAATGGCGCACCAACTCTAAATGCGCCATTAGTAATCCAGGTTACTAATGGCGCACCTTCTGGTGGTACGCCATTAGTATTTTTGCAAAAAAAACATACTAATGGCGCACTATTCCACAGTGCGCCATTACTAGTTTAAACTAGTAATGGCGCACGGTGGAACAGTGCGCCATTAGTAGTTTTGCAAAAAAAGGAATAAAAAATATAATAAAAAAATAACATTAGTGGCGCACTTTCCGACAGGTGCGCCATTACTAGTTACAACTAGTAATGGCGCACTGTGTCTGGATGCGCCATTAGTATGTTTGGACAGGCGCACTAGTTCAAAAAAAGGGTGCGCCATTAGTAGTTTCAACTCTAATGGCGTATCAGATGATGGTGCGCCATTAGTATATACTAATGGCGCACCGCTTGTCTGGTGCGCCATTAGTGTCAATCCCATCTATAGCCCTTTTTCTAGTAGTGGGATAGCCGAACTATCATCATCGGCCAGACTCCAAGACTATGAAGATACAAGATTGAAGAATTCGTCCCGTGTCCGGATAGGACTTTCCTTGGCGTGGAAGGCAAGCTTGGCAATACGGATATGTGGATCTCCTACCATTGTAACCGACTTTGTGTAACCCTAGCCCTCTCCCGTGTCTATATAAACCGGAGAGTTTTAGTCCGTAGGACAACAACCATAACAACAATCATACCATAGGCTAGCTTCTAGGGTTTAGCCTCCTTGATCTCGTGGTAGATCCACTCTTGTACTACCCATATTATCAATATCAATCAAGCAGGACGTAGGGTTTTACCTCCATCGAGAGGGCCCGAACCTGGGTAAAAACATCATGTCCCCTGTCTCCTGTTACCATCCGCCTAGACGCACAGTTCGGGACCCCCTACCCGAGATCCGTCGGTTTTGACACCGACATTGGTGTTTTCATTGAGAGTTCCGCTGTGTCGTCACAGATAGGCTTGATCGCTTCTTCGATCATCAAGAATGACGCAGTCCAGGATGAGACTTTTCTCCCCGGACAGATCTTTGTATTTGGCGGCTTCGCACTGCGGGCCAATTCACTTGGCCATCTGGAGCATATCGAAAGCTACACCCCTGGCCATCAGGTCAGATTTGGAAGTCTAAACTTCAAAGCTGACATCCGCGGAGAATTGATCTTCGATGGATTCGAGCCACAGCCGAACGCACCGCACTGTCTCGATGGACATGATTTAGCTCTGCTGCCGGACAGTACCCTGGAGGCCGCACATGAGTCTGCTCTGATCCTCAATTCGGAGCCGGCTGCCCAGATTGAGGACGGGTGGCTAGACACCGCCTCGGGGGCTGCTACCCCTACGGCGATGGAGCCGAATACTGACCTTGTCCCTTGTGACGCGGGTGACTCCGAGGTGCCGGACTCCTCGCCAGACTCCGAACCTCCTGCGCCCCCTCCAATCGAATCCGATTGGGCGTCGATCATGGAGTTGACCGCCGCGGACATCTTTCAGCACTCACCTTTTGGCGATATCCTCAATTCGCTAAAGTATCTCTCGCTATCAGGAGAGCCCTGGCCGAATTGCGGTCAGGACGGTTGGGATGCGGACGACGAAGAAATTCAAAGCCCACCCACCACCCACTTTGTAGCCATTGTCGACGATCTAACCGACATGCTAGACTACGACTCCGAAGACATCGACGGTATGGACGACGATGCCGGAGACGACCAAGAACCAGCGCCTACGGGGCACTGGAAGACCACCTCGTCATACGACATATATATGGTAGACATCCCAAAGGATGGGAATGGCGAGGAAGCAGCAGAGGAAGACTCCTCCAAGAAACAGCCCAAGCGCCGGCGTCAACGGCGCCGCTCTAAATCCCGCCACAGCAAGAATGGAGATTCCTGCACCGGAGATAATAACACCCCAGAGAGTGCCGAAGAGAACCCCCTCCAGCAAGATTCAGCACAGGAGGACGGAGAAGCCAGCCCTCATGAGAGAGCGGCAGACGAAGAGGTAGAGGATGATAATTACATGCCTCCCTCCGGAGACGAGGCAAGCCTCAATGATGACGAATTCGTCGTGCCCGAGGATCCCGTCGAACAAGAGCGTTTCAAACGCAGGCTAATGGCCACGGCGAACAGCCTAAAGAAAAAGCAGCAACAGCTTAGAGCTAATCAAGACCTTCTAGCCGACAGATGGACTGAAGTCCTTGCGGCCGAAGAGTATGAACTCGAACGCCCCTCCAAAAGCTACTCCAAACGCAAGTTGCTCCCCCGATTAGAGGAGGAGGCATATAAACCTACATCACCAGAGCGCAATACGGCTGACCGACCACCTCGTGGCCGCAACAGAGAGGCCTTTAGGCCCTCCATTAGAACCGTACCCCGGCACCGCTCGAAAAGTACGAAGCCATGGGGGAATGCGTCGGACTTGCAAGACATATTGGAGGATAAGGCAAGACAATCAAGATCGATATACGGATTGCATTGGCGCCCCACGATGCGCGACGACGATCGTCGCGCTAGATACGGCAACTCCGGCCGGGCCGAACACAGTAGACAAAGCTCGTTGGAGCTACTGATGGATTCATGTACCTAGGGTAGGGTCATAGGCCTGACCTGAATGTCCTACCCAAGGACAGCTTTAGAAGAGATCACCTTCCAGTCGACCAACAGAGAACCACTCGACTGGACAGAAGGACTCGACCATGGAGATTCACTCGACCATGGAGATGCACTCGACCACCAGAAGGTCAGAAGGCACTCTGCACTGCAACGGCCTGTAATTGAATAGACTTAATGATAGTTAAGGCACTTTATGTGGGGCGTTACCAGTAATGCCCCAGACTTAATATACTTTAAACCCTCCATTACGTGGGCTGGCAGGGGTCCTGGCGTACTCTATATAAGCCACCCCCCTCCACAGGCAGAGGGGTTCGCACTCTTGTAACACCAATACACATAATCCACTCGACCGCCTCAGGGCTCCGAGACGTAGGGCTTTTACTTCCTCCGAGAAGGGCCTGAACTCGTACATCGCTTGTGTTTACAACCTCTCCATAGCTAGGACCTTGCCTCTCCATACCTACCCCCCACTCTACTGTCAGACTTAGAACCACGACAGTTGGCGCCCACCGTGGGGCAGCTGTTTTAGCGATTTTGTGGAGAAGTTGCAGTATTTCCGAATACTTTCATCATGATGACTGCTGGAGTTTTGGTCGAGGGGCGGGAGATCCGACTTGGCGCTCTCACCTTCGTCGTCGACGACTCCGCGTGGCTCCAGGAGGCTCCACTCGACGTTGATGCGCTCCCCGTCCGCGGTGCGACGCATTTTCGCGCATGTGTCCGCGGCGTTCTGCTGCGGCAACCGTCGGCCCCCTATCGGTCGACTCCTTTATTGGTCGCCCGCCCGGTCTCCCACCAGCGCAAGCGCTCTGGTCGGTCGAGGCTTCAGCGGTGGGTGAAACACGCGGTGGCTCGCCAGGTGGCCATCGCACAAGTTGCGGCAATCGAGCCCGACGAATCTCTCTACGGCCTGTTCGATCTGTCGACTGGCTCCGTAGAGACTGCATCCGAGTGCGATAGCAGTGATCCAGCGGCGGAAATTCTCATGGTCGACGGGCCCCGCAGTCCTCCCGGCTTCACCCATGGCGGTGGAGCAGGCGGCGGAGGTAGCCCCGCACAGGACCACGAAGAGTACCAGCCCGAGGCACTCGACTCTCTGCAGAGAGAGGAGCTTCGCCGCAGGAACATGGATGCCCTGCATACTCCTATTACGGGAGAAACCCCCGAGGCTCACGCCTTGGAGGAGGCACGTTTGGCCAATGTGGCTGAACGCGCTCGTCAGGAGAACCTTCAGCGAGCACTCGACGAGCGCGCGCGGCAACGAGTCCCCGAAGCCAGTCGACGTCGACTCTTCCCACCGACTCAGGTATACCGCACGCCAATTCAGAATTTAGCAGCTGCAACCCGTATAGCAGAGTCCATCCAGCCTTCACAGTCGGAAGCTGGGAGAGGCTTGATGCAGATCAGAGATTTGCTCCGAGCAGCTGGGGACCAGAACTCAGCCGTGTCGCAGTCGCGCAACAGAATGCACAGTCGATCCGTCGCTGCGAATATGGTTCAGTCGGCTCACAGTCCCAGATCGCCTCCGCGGCGGGAAGGACGCGACAACCAGCGTGATCAGCATGGAGACCGACACGACCGAGATGACAGGCGTCGAGTGCCCGTTTCCCCTCCGAGGGAAGGGTCTTACGCTCCTCGGCGATAGGATGACAGGCGTCAGTTCAGTGTGGGGCGAAGAGTTCCAGTCGACCCCAGGGGGCCAGGCTTCGACGCGCGATCCATTATCGTGCAAAGCTTGGTCGACCGGAACAGAGCCCATCGAGGTGGACCCGAGAGAGATGCACCCACGAGCAGTCGAGTGCATGTTTCTGGTCCAGAGTGTTTTAGCAGGGCTATCAGAGCCGCAGTGATTCCCCCCAATTTCAGGTTGGCGACAGGAGTCAGCAAGTTCACTGGGGAGTCCAAGCCTGAAACTTGGCTTGAGGACTACCGAGTGGCTGTTCAGATTGGTGGTGGGAATGACGAGGTGGCCATGAAACATTTGCCCCTCATGCTGGAAGGTTCAGCCAGAGCGTGGTTGAATCAGTTACCCCCTAGCAGTATTTATACTTGGGAAGATTTGTTCCGAGTGTTCGTCAGAACTTTTGAAGGAACCTGCAAGCGACCAACTGGTTTGACACAGCTGCAAGTTTGTGTGCAGAAGCCCAATGAGACTCTCAGAGAGTACATTCAGAGGTGGATCACTCTGCACCATACTGTGGAAAATGTGTCTAATCATCAAGCAGTCTGTGCCTTCAAAGATGGCGTCAAGAACAGAGAATTGAGTCTGAAGTTTGGTCGAACCGGAGACATGACTCTGAGTCGGATGATGGAGATTGCTACCAAGTACGCCAATGGCGAGGAAGAGGAACGACTCCGAAGCGGCAAGTATAAGCCAAGTCAGTCGGAGAAGGGAAATTCCAGTCGGAAATAGAAGCGGAAAGTCGAGCCAGCAGCTCCTGGAGAGGCCCTGGCCGTGACTCGGGGAAAGTTCAAAGGGAAACCAAAAGGATCCTGGAATCCTAAGAAAATAAAGGATAAAGAAGGAAACGACGTGATGGATATGCCGTGCCACATCCACACGAAGAAAGATGAAGAGGGCAACATTATTTACCCAAAGCACACCACTCGCCAGTGTCGACTCCTGATCCAGCAGTTTCAGGGAAAACAGTCTAAGGACAAGGAGAAAGAGTCAGACAAGGCCGGAGACAAAGAGGACAGTGAGGAAGAATATCCGCATATCAACTCCACTCTGATGATCTTCGCGGATGTGGAGAGCAAGAGTCGACTGAAAGTCATTAACCGTGAGGTGAATATGGTTGCCCCAGCAAAACCAAGTTATCTGAAATGGTCCCAAACACCCATCACATTCGACCAATCTGATCACCCGACTCATATTGCCACCCCTGGGAGGCAAGCTTTGGTGGTCGATCCAGTTGTCGAAGGCACTCGACTGACGAAAGTGTTGATGGACGGTGGCAGTGGGCTAAACTTGTTGTATGCTGACACACTGAAGGGAATGGGCATTCCGATGTCCCGATTGAGCACCAGCAACATGAGTTTCCACGGAGTCATACCAGGGAAGAAAGCCAACTCACTCAGCCAAATAGCCCTGGACGTGGTTTTCGGCGACTCAAAACATTTTCGCAAGGAAAAGTTGACCTTTGAGGTTGTGGATTTTCAGAGCGCGTACCACGCCATTTTGGGGAGGCCCGCCTACGCACGGTTCATGGCTCGATCATGTTACGTGTACCTCAAACTGAAAATGCCAGGTCCCAAAGGGGTGATCACTGTCACTGGCGATCGGAAAAAGGCAGAAGAGTGCTTTCAGAAGGGCTCGAAGATTGCCGATTCCCAGGTGACAGCGGTCGAGTTCGAAGAATACAAGCAAAACGCAGATCCGAGTGATTTGTTGCGATCCAAGAAACCAGCCACAGAATCTGCATTTTAGTCGTCTGGTGAGACGAAGCCTGTTCATATTCACCCGACCGACCCCGATGCAGCCCCGACTCACATCTCCACGACACTCGACCCGAAATAGGAAGAAGCGCTCATCCAGTTCCTTCGTGAGAACTGGGACATTTTTGCATGGAAGCCAGCTGACATGCCAGGTGTTCCCAGGGGACTGGCTGAGCATCGCCTCAGAGTCGACAAATCAGCAAAACTAGTCAAAGAGCATCTTCGGCGGTCCGCCGTCTAGAAGAGAAAAGCTATTGGTGAGGAAGTGGCTCGACTGTTGGCGGCAGGATTTATCCGAGAGATATACCACTCCGAGTGGCTCGCTAATGTCGTCATGGTTCCCAAGAAGGACAAATCACTCCGCATGTGCATTGACTTCAAGCACATCAATCGGGCCTGCCCGAAAGATCATTTTCCTCTCCCTCGCATAGATCAAAATGTTGACTCGACCGCGGGATGTGAGAGACTGTCTTTTCTAGACGCATATTCCGGGTATCATCAGATCCGTCTGTACGGACCCGACGAAGTAAAAACAGCTTTCATCACTCCATTCGGGTGCTTCTGCTATATCACCATGCCATTCGGCCTCAAGAATGCCAGAGCCACATTTATGCGTATGATTCAGAAGTGTCTTCTCACTCAAATCAGTCGGAATGTGGAAGCGTATATGGATGATATCGTCGTTAAGTCGCGAAAAGGTTCCGACCTGCTTGCTGACCTCGCCGAAACATTTGCCAACCTCAGAAGGTACGATATCAAGCTCAATCCATCGAAGTGCACATTCGGAGTTCCTGGTGGAAAGTTACTCGGTTTTCTCGTTTCCGAGCGAGGGATCGACGCAAATCCAGAGAAGATCGGCACTATTCTCCGAATGAAACGCCCTGTGCGAGTGCACGATGTCCAGAAGCTTACTGGATGCTTGGCCGCATTAAGTCGATTCATCTCACGACTCGGTGAAAAGGCATTGCCTCTTTACCGACTGATAAAGAAGGCAGACAAGTTCGAGTGGACTCCAGAAGCTGATGCAGCGTTTGCCGAGCTAAAAGCTCTGCTCTCCACCCAGCCGGTGCTTGCTGCTCCAATCAGCAAAGAGCCTTTGTTGCTTTATATTGCAGCCACAGGACAAGTCGTCAGTACCGTACTTACGGTCGAGCGGGAAGAAGAAAGAAAAGCCTTCAAAGTTCAGCGCCCGGTGTATTATTTGTCTGAAGTCTTGACTCCATCCAAGCAGAGATATCCTCATTATCAGAAGCTTGTGTATGGAATATACATGACCACGAAGAAGGTTGCTCATTATTTCTCTGATCATTCTATCACAGTCGTCAGCAACGCTCCACTATCAGAGATTCTGCACAACAGAGATGCAACTGGTCGAGTGGCGAAATGGGCGATTGAACTTCTTCCCCTTGATATCAAGTTTGAGGCAAAGAAAGCCATTAAGTCCCAGGCAATAGCAGATTTCCTCGCCGAGTGGATTGAACAACAGCAGCCGACTGAAGTTCACTCGGAGCATTGGACCATGTTCTTCGATGGCTCTAAGATGCTGAATGGTTCTGGTGCTGGGGTTGTTCTGGTTTCCCCCAGAGGAGATAAGCTTAGATATGTGCTCCAGATTCACTTTGATTCCTCCAACAATGAGGCAGAGTATGAGGCCCTTTTATATGGATTGCGCATGGCCATCTCACTCGGCGTCCGCCGCCTGATGGTTTATGGCGATTCAGATTTAGTGGTCAACCAGGTGATGAAGGAGTGGGACTTGAGAAGCCCAGCCATGACTGGATACTGCAATGCAGTGAGGAAGCTGGAAAAGAAGTTCGAGGGGTTGGAGCTCCATCACATCCCCCGACTAAAAAATCAAGCAGCAGATGATCTGGCAAAGATAGGTTCCAAAAGAGAAGCCATTCCGAGTGGTGTGTTTTTGGAGCAT
Organism: Triticum aestivum; assembly: GCF_018294505.1. Taxonomy (NCBI): domain Eukaryota; kingdom Viridiplantae; phylum Streptophyta; class Magnoliopsida; order Poales; family Poaceae; genus Triticum; species Triticum aestivum. The sequence continues at coordinate 759,540,617 of NC_057813.1, read as the reverse complement.
ATACACGCACCGTCAGTTAAAGAAGATCCCTTCACAGAGGAAGCTCCATAGCCCAAGAGTGCCACAGATCCGACTGAGGTTGAGGTCCCAGCAGTGGTCGACTTGGTTATGGAGGTTTTAGTGGTCATTCCCGACTGGACAATTCCCTATATTGCGTATATCCTGAGAAAAGAGCTCCCAGAAGATGAGGAAGAGGCTCGGCAGATCGTCCGTCGATCCAAAGCCTTTACCGTTATCAAAGGACAGCTGTATAGAGAAAGCCCGACTGGGGTTGGTCAAAAATGCATAACGCCAGAAGAAGGTCGAATCATTCTCAATGATATCCACTCGGGGACCTGTGGTCACCATGCGTCCTCTCAGACCATTGTAGCCAAAGCATACCGAGCTGGATTTTACTGGCCAAGAGCGAATGAGATGGCAAAAGAAATAGTGGACAAGTGCGAAGGATGTCAATTCTACTCCAATATGTCACACAAGCCCGCGTCAGCTCTGAAGACCATTCCACTCGTTTGGCCATTCGCAGTATGGGGGTTAGACATGGTCGGTCCCTTGAGAACAGGTCGAAGTGGTTTCACGCACGTACTGGTCGCAGTCGACAAGTTCACAAAGTGGATTGAGGCTAAACCGATCAAGAATCTTGACGCCGGTACTGCAGTTACCTTCATCAGGGAGCTGACGTTCAGATATGGAGTCCCGCACAGCATCATTACGGATAATGGGTCGAACTTTGACTCGGAAGAATTCAAGGATTTCTGCAACGCTCAAGGCACACGAGTCGACTACGCTTCAGTCGCTCACCCCCAGTCGAATGGACAAGCGGAGTGAGCCAATGGCTTAATCCTCAAGGGTTTAAAACCCCAACTGATGCGTGATCTCAAGCACGCGGCTGGAGCATGGGTCGACGAAGTTCCTTCGGTGCTTTGGGGTTTGCGAACCACACCCAATCGGTCGACTGGAAGAACTCCATTCTTTTTGGTCTATGGAGCTGAAGCAGTCTTGCCGAGTGATCTTCTTCACAATGCTCCTCGAGTTGAACTCTACAACGAAGCAGAAGCTGAGCAAGCGCGTCAGGACGCAGTCGACCTTCTAGAGGAAGAAAGGGAGATGGATCTGATCCGATCGACCATCTATCAACAAGACTTGCGTCACTTTCACGCCAGGAATGTGAGGGGTCGAGCCTTCCAAGAGGGAGATCAAGTTCTCTGAGTGGATCAGCAGAAACAGCATAAGCTCGCTCCTTCTTGGGAAGGACCCTTCATCGTCACCAAAGTTCTCCACAACGGGGCATACCGTCTCTACAACGTCGAACACAACATCGAAGAGCCCCGAGCTTGGAATGCGGATCTGCTCCGCCCGTTTTACACTTAAAAGTTTTCCACTCGGATGAGTTGTAATAAAATACTTCTGTAGTTCATGGATCTCGAAATAATAGTGCCATAATTCCTTCATAATTTTTGTCACTTTTTCCCCCAGCGGGTGGCTTAGCCGCGAATCCGTTTCACCTAAGTTTGTAAAAATCCTACCGAGTGGTAAGCCAGACTTCCACTCGGGGGCTTAACCGCGAATCCGTTTCGCCTAAGTTATAAAAAATCCTACCGAGTGAAGAGCAAACCTCTCACTCGGGGGCTTAGCTGCAGCTCAGTGCTCGCCTAAGTTATAAAAAATCCTACCGAGTGAAGAGCAAACCTCTCACTCGGGGGCTTAGCTGCAGCTCAGCGCTCGCCTAAGTTATAAAAATCCTACCGAGTGGTAAGCCAGACTTCCACTCGGAGGCTTAGCTGCAGCCCAGTGCTCGCCTGAGTTATATAAAATCCTACCGAGTGAAGAGCAAACCTCTCACTCGGAGGCTTAGCTGCAGCCCAGTGCTCGCCTAAGTTATATAAAATCCTACCGAGTGAAGAGCAAACCTCTCACTCGGGGGCTTAGCTGCAGCTCAGTGCTCGCCTAAGTTATAAAAAATCCTACCGAGTGAAGAGCAAACCTCTCACTCGGGGGCTTAGCTGCAGCTCAGCGCTCGCCTAAGTTATAAAAATCCTACCGAGTGGTAAGCCAGACTTCCACTCGGAGGCTTAGCTGCAGCCCAGTGCTCGCCTAAGTTATATAAAATCCTACCGAGTGAAGAGCAAACCTCTCACTCGGAGGCTTAGCTGCAGCCCAGTGCTCGCCTAAGTTATATAAAATCCTACCGAGTGAAGAGCAAACTTCTCACTCGGGGGCTTAGCTGCAGCCCAGCGCTCGCCTAAGTACCACATACATTTGCAAGGAGGACGAGGTGCAGGTCAACTGCGATCCTCTCCTCTGAGCTACGCCATAAGTATAATGTGGGCTCGCAAAGGGGACGAGGTGCAGATAGCCTGCGTCTTTCTCCTCCGAGCTTCGCCACAAATACAACGGGAAAATCCTACCGAGTGAAGAGCAAACCTCTCACTCGGGGGCTTAGCTGCACCCCAGCGCTTGCCTAAGGTATAAAAATCCTACCGAGTGAAGAGCAAACCTCTCACTCGGAGGCTTAGCTGCAGCCCAGCGCTCGCCTAAGTTATAAAAAATCCTACCGAGTGAAGAGCAAACCTCTCACTCGGAGGCTTAGCTGCAGCCCAGCGCTCGCCTAAGTTATAAAAAATCCTACCGAGTGAAGAGCAAACCTCTCACTCAGAGGCTTAGCTGCAGCCCAGTGCTCGCCTAAGTTATATAAAATCCTACCGAGTGAAGAGCAAACCTCTCACTCGGAGGCTTAGCTGCAGCCCAGCGCTCGCCTAAGTTATAAAAAATCCTACCGAGTGAAGAGCAAACCTCTCACTCGGAGGCTTAGCTGCAGCCCAGCGCTCGCCTAAGTTATAAAAAATCCTACCGAGTGAAGAGCAAACCTCTCACTCGGAGGCTTAGCTGCAGCCCAGTGCTCGCCTAAGTTATATAAAATCCTACCGAGTGTAGAGCAAACCTCTCACTCGGAGGCTTAGCTGCAGCCCAGCGCTCGCCTAAGTTATATAAAATCCTACCGAGTGAAGAGCAAACCTCTCACTCGGAGGCTTAGCTGCAGCCCAGCGCTCGCCTAAGGAATAAAAATCCTACCGAGTGAAGAGCAAACCTCTCACTCGGCGGTTTAGCTGCGGCCCAGTGCTCGCCTAAGGAATAAGTCGACTGCAGTGGGCATCTTGCTGTGAACCTGCAAAAGACAATTCAAACCAAGAGCAATCATATCCAAACATCAAATCCAAGTTTAGGTCGATACCTAAAGGAACCGAGAGTGCTCAGGCACTAAGCCTGCTAAGGTTTACCGGTTACAATTCCACTCGGCATACCGAGGCAAATTTAAAGTGTTGGGCTTAAAGAAAGTTTTTACCCCTCCTGTGGAGGGCTGGAAGGAGCAACAAACTCGTCGACGTCGATCCCGTCTGCAATCCGGGTAGCAGCAGTGATGAAAGTTTCCATGAAGGACCTGAAGTCGTGTTTCTTAGTGTTGGCCACTCGGAGAGCCGCCAGCTTCTCTTCTCGCGCGTCCTTGCAGTGGACTCGGGCCAGACACAGGGCAACATCTGCGCCGCACCGATCCGAGGACTTCTTCCACTCTTGCACTCGGTCGGGGACTGCGTTTAGTCGAGCCATCAACGACTCGAGGTCATTCTGAAGTGTCGCCCCGGGCCAAAGCGTCGAGTCGATGCGAGAAGTGGCGGCCTTCAGCCTTGCAAGATAGTCCATGACAGCCGCAACGCGAGACTCCAGTCGGAAGACATTCATAGCAACTTCATCATTCACCAGAGAATTGACAGGGTCGAGGTTCGGCTCCAACTGGCTAGTTTCTTCTTCAAAGTTCCGACAGAATTCTGCAAGGACAAAACGCCGAATCAAGACAATGGTCGAATGGAAGCGTCACAGTTGAAAATGTTGGTCGAGTGAAAAAGATTACCTTCGAGCATAAGGAACAATTTCTTGGCAAGACCACCCAGGAAGCCTTCCAGGTCATTCTTCTTCCCGGTCAATTGGTTGATCTTCTCGGTCAGGGTTGTCTTGTCAGCTTTCAGTCGGTCAACATCCTTGGAGGCAATCGCCAGAGCAGTTTTCAGATTGTGATTTTCCTGTTCAAGCCTGGTGACTGAAGCTAACTTCTCGTCAGCAAGCTTGGTCTTCTCAGCTAGCTCAAGGTCCTTCTTCTTCTGGGCCTCCCGCACCTTGTCTGCAAGTTACAGCAAAGTCAGATCTTGAAATAAATGGAAGGAAAAAGGAGTCGTCGAGGTCTCACCGAACATACCTTTGGTCTCCTCCTTCGCCTTCGTCAGATTCTCCTGCACCAGCTTCAAATCCAACTCGAGCTGAATGTGCTTCTGCTCCAGTTCCGTATAGCGAGCCGCAAGGTCACAGGATTTCTACGAAGAACCAATCGACAAAATATCAAAGATGGTTCACTTTCGAGTGGATAGAGAAAGATCATACGTTTCTAAGACTACAGTCGAATGCAAGCATTCAAACGTAGTCTCGGGGACTACTCCCAGTGGGTGCACTCAGCGTGCCCCCACTAGTTCTGTTTAAAACAGAGTCGACCAGTCGACCCAAAAAAAAGAGAGAGAGACGTGCTCTTCAGACTGTAGTCGACTGCCAGCAGTCGACCACAGTCTCCGGGACTACACCCAGCGGGTGCACTCAGCGTGCCCCCACCGGTTCCAGTCGTCGAATGATGATCAACCTTTACTTATAAAGCCTAAGGCCGACTGCCAGCAGTCGACCTTAGCCTTGGGGACTACACCCAGCGGGTGCACTCAGCGTGCCCCGCTAAAACGGAGTTTTTTATCGACACACCCACTGGGTGATTGCTATGGATTTCAGAAATCAGAAAGACAAAGTTTTTTGATAGCATATTCTAACAGAACAGGCGGTGGTCGACTGACCTGAACATTGCTTTGAAGGGCGGAGCTGGCGTCATAAGCTGCTTGGCTTGCATCCCGGACGATCTTCACCTGCTCCATCATGATCCCCGCTTGACGTATCGCCTCCTTAGCAGCACTGGCTTGGTCCTCTGGGACATGATGTGTTGTGAAGAGCGAAGGTTGTGCAGCACTCGACGAAGTGGGACGAGCACTCGTCAACGGCACCGCGAAAGACACAGTGTGTCGAGTGAGGTTCTCCCCTTCCGTGGCCACAGCTTCGGGCGCCGTCGCACTCTGGGTTGCCTTACCAGTAGACGTCTTGCTGCTCATCTTGTGCCTCAGTGGTTCTTCATCCTCATCATCATCTTCAGGAAGGGTGATAATATCATGGGGTGGAGCTTCAGAAAAAGAATCAAAGTCAGAAATCTTGAGTCAGTCGACTAAGGACAGAATTGAGAGTATAGTACCAGGATTCGAGGTTGCTGCGTCCTCCATCTCATGGTCGTCAGCCTTGCGTGCGGTCTCAGAAGTTGCAGCACTGAAGTTCCAAAGAATCAGTCGACCAACTCAAATATCAACCAGAGATAAAGCCTTATGCAAAACAAGAGAACTCAAGTAACGTGCTTACCCGGATATGGTGGGGATGGACACTTTCATCTTCGGCAGGAGCTTGGGGGGTTTCGGCAGAGCCACCCTCGACTGCTTCGGAGCCCTGTCACTCGGCACCGGAGAAGCGGTCCGAGGGCGTTTGGTCGACTGCGAGGCAGTCGCCACCCCCTTACCGCGTTCAGTCGCGGGGTCATGGACAAGCTTCGACCGCCTTTCCGAGCGCGGCGGTGCAACCTCCTCCTCCTCCTCCTCCTCTTCGTCCTCGTCATCGTCGTCATCATCGTCATCTTCGGCAGCGTCTGAATCCCACTCCTCCTGGCTCTCGCCCCCGCTGGCTTCTTCCTCCTCAGTCGGAGCCTGAGCTCCATTGGGCATCGAGTACAGGTCGGTGAAGGCCTAGAAGACGTCAAGACAGAGATCAGTCGACCAAGTCGCAGAATATACAGAAACTCACTCGACGAATATACAATGGAAGGCAGAGCAAATATACCTTGTCTGGAACGGTGTGATGGTCGAGTGGAGGAACCCTCCTGGATCCACGGGGATTATCCTTATTCCCAGTGACCGCGGCCATCCATCTTTCCACTATGGCGTCGTCGACTGCTTCCGGGTGGACCCGGGTATCGTCTTCAGTCCCGCAGTACAACCACATGCCATGGCTCCGGAATTGAAGAGGCTGGATTCGCCGCCGGAGGAAAACCTCCAGAAGGTCCATACCAGTCATGCCGTCCCGGACCAACTGCACCACTCGGTCCATCAACATCTTCACATCAGCCCTCTCCTCCGGAACCACCTTCAGAGAGGAGGGCTTGTTCACTCGACTCATGGTGAATGGGGGAAGCCCACTCGACTGTCCCGGCGTCAGCTCGTCCCGGCAGTAGAACCAAGTCGACTGCCAGCCTCTGACCGACTCGGGAAACGTCATAGCGGGGAAGGTGCTCTTGTTCCTCACTTGAATCCCCAGACCCCCGCACATTTGGACATCCTGGGTCTTCTCGTCGCCTGGACTCGCCTTCTTCACGGTCTGAGAACGACACGTGAAGATGTGCTTGAACAAGCCCCAGTGCGGTCGACAGCCCAGGAAACTCTCGCACATGGATACGAATGCAGCAAGGTACGCAATAGAGTTCGGAGTAAAGTGGTGGAGTTGGGCTCCGAAGAAGTTCAAAAAACCACGAAAGAAGATGCTCGGTGGCAAAGAAAACCCTCAATCAATATGAGTCGCCAGGAGCACGCACTCACCCTCTTCCGGCTCAGGTTGCCACTCTTTCCCTGGGAGTCTTGCTGCGCCATGGGGGATCAGCCTGTCGTCGGCCATGTCGAGGAGATCCTTCTCCCTGATGGTCGACTGGATCCAATCTCCCTGGACCCAGCCCTTCAGCAAGCGGGATCTCGACGAAGACCCACTGCGGCTGGTGGATCTCCCCTTCGCCTTCTCCGCCGCCGATGCCTTCTCCGTCGCCGACGCCTTCTTTGCACGCTCCAACGCCGCCGTCTTCTCCTTGACCATGGCTGCCAGTGAGGTGCGCGAGGGAGAGCTTTGCGGGGGCGAGAGCAAGCGCGTTGGGCGGAGACGAGGAGAACAGAGGAGAAAGAATGGAGCACTATTCAGAAAACCCTCGCCGGTTGCATCTATATATCATCCCTTCCGAGTGGATGACATGTGGACCCAGGCAACCTAATCATATCCCGAAACAGTTGCATTGACACGATACGTGGCGGAAAAGGCGGCGCGGAGATCGAGGCGTTTATGTCCCGTCCCGTCCGAGCGCCACGGTCTGTTCCGCTTCGCGCGCTCCCCCAAATTCTGTATCCCGTGGAATCCGCGAACGGCAGATCGGTCTGTCAGACGCGAGATTTCCCGCGATCCGTCGCTCGGGAACCAGTCAAGTCTAAAAGATCACTCGATGAAAGACAAGAATGGATCGAGTCGACTGAAGAGAAGTTGTTCATTATGAACAAAGAAGATCTTAATCCAGAACGACGCATAGCCAGTATGCAAAAGCCAATCGGAAACAGCATCAACTCCTTCCTCATTCAAGCCTCAATCCATTTGGGGGCTAATGATGGATTCATGTACCTAGGGTAGGGTCATAGTCCTGACCTGAATGTCCTACCCAAGGACAGCTTTAGAAGAGATCACCTTCCAGTCGACCAACAGAGAACCACTCGACTGGGCAGAAGGACTCGACCATGGAGATTCACTCGACCATGGAGATGCACTCGACCACCAGAAGGTCAGAAGGCACTCTGCACTGCAATGGCCTGTAATTGAATAGACTTAATGATAATTAAGGCACTTTATGTGGGGCGTTACCAGTAACGCCCCAGACTTAATATACCTTAAACCCTCCATTACGTGGGCTGGCAGGGGTCCTGGCGTACTCTATATAAGCCACCCCCCTCCACAGGCAGAGGGGTTCGCACTCTTGTAACACCTATACACATAATCCACTCGACCGCCTCAGGGCTCCGAGACGTAGGGCTTTTACTTCCTCCGAGAAGGGCCTGAACTCGTACATCGCTTGTGTTCACAACCTCTCCATAGCTAGGACCTTGCCTCTCCATACCTACCCCCCACTCTACTGTCAGACTTAGAACCACGACAGCTACTTCATGATATAGCCCAATATAGAGGCGCCGCTCACCCACTATGCTTCACAGATGAAGTAATGGATCATCAAATCCCCGAAGGGTTTAAACCCGTGAAAATTGAATCCTACGATGGTACAACAGACCCCGCGGTTTGGACTGAAGACTATCTCCTTCAGATCCACATGGCTCGCGGTGACGATCTTCACGCCATCAAATATCTCCCACTCAAGCTTAAAGGACAACCTCGGCATTGGCTTAGCAGCTTGCCAGGAGAATCAATTGGGTGTTGGGAAGACGTGGAAGCCGCATTCCTTGACAACTTCCAGGGCACATATGTGCGACCACTAGACGCCGATGACCTAAGCCACATAATTCAGTAGCCAGACGAATCGGCCAGACAGTTCTGGACACGGTTATTAACAAAGAAAAATAAAATCGTCGACTGTCCGGGTGCAGAGGCCCTCGCAGCCTTCAAACATAACATCCACGACGAGTGGCTTGCCCGGCACCTAGGACAGGAAAAGCCGAAATCCATGGCAGCCCTCACATCACTTATGACCCGCTTCTGCGCGGGAGAGGACAGCTGGCTAGCCCGCAGTAACAACCTCAGCAAAAATTCTGGCAGTCCGGATACCAAGGACCGCAATGGCAGGTCATGTCGAAACAAAAACAAACGCCGTGTTAACGGCGATAACACTGAGGATACGGCAGTCAACGCCAGGTTCAGAGGCTCTAAACCCTGTGAGTGGAAAAAGCCATTCAAAAGAACTACTCCGGGTCCGTCCAATTTGGACCGAATACTCGACCGCTCTTGCCAGATACATGGCACCCCCAAAAAACCAGCTAATCACACCAACAGGGATTGTTGGGTATTCAAGCAGGCAGGCAAGTTAATTGCCGAAAACAATGACAAGGGGCTACATAGCGATGACGAGGAAGAGACCCGGCCGCCGAACAATAGAAGACAGAAGGGTTTCCCCCCACAAGTGCGGACGGTGAACATGATATACGCAACTCACATACCCAAGAGGGAGCGGAAGCGTGCACTCAGGGACGTATACGCGATGGAGCCAGTCGCCCCGAAGTTCAATCCATGGTCCTCCTACCCGATCACCTTTGATCGAAGGGACCACCCCACTAGCATCCGCCACGGTGGATTCGCCGCTTTGGTTTTAGACCCAATCGTCGATGGATTTCACCTCAATAGAGTCCTGATATAGTGCGCAAAATGGGCATAGAGCCCTCAAGGATTAAACCCACAAAGACGACCTTCAAAGGCGTCATACCAGGTGTAGAGGCCAATTGTACAGGCTCAGTTGCACTGGAAGTGGTCTTCGGATCCCTGGATAACTTCCGAAGCGAGGAGTTAATCTTCGATATAGTACCGTTCTGCAGCGGCTATCATGCTCTGCTCGGACAAACCGTGTTTGCAAAGTTCAATGCGGTGCCGCACTACGCATACCTCAAGCTCAAGATGCCAGGTGTCGGTGTCAAAACCGGCGGATCTCGGGTAGGGGGTCCCAAACTGTGCGTCTAGGCGGATGGTAACAAGAGACGAGGGACACGATGTTTTTACCCAGGTTCGGGCCCTCTCGATGGAGGTAAAACCCTACGTCCTGCTTGATTAATATTGATGATATGGGTAGTACAAGAGTGGATCTACCATGAGATCAAGGAGGCTAAACCCTAGAAGCTAGCCCATGGTATGATTGTCGTAATGTATGTTGTCCTACGGACTAAAGCCCTCTGGTTTATATAGACACCGGAGGAGGCTAGGGTTACACAGAGTCGGTTACAATGGTAGGAAATCTACATATCCGTATTGCCAAGCTTGCCTTCCACGCCAAGGAAAGTCCCATCCGGACACGGGACGGAGTCTTCAATCTTGTATCTTCGTAGTCTTGGAGTCCGGCGGATAATGATAGTCCGGCTGTCCGGACACCCCCTAGTCCAGGACTCCCTCAGTAGCCCCTGAACCAGGCTTCAATGACGATTAGTCCGGCGCGCATAATGTTCGGCATTGCAAGGCGGGTTCCTCCCTTGAATAATCCAGAGAAGATCATGAACACCAGGATAGTGTCCGGCTCTGCAAAATAAATTCCACATTCCACCGTAGAGAGAATAAAATATACACTAGCTCAATCTGCTGACGTATTATGCGGCGTGATATCATGCCACTGCCAAGCCACTGTTTGAATCGTTTTTTACTATACCACCTCAGCACGTTTAGCGAAGCGGTTTCCTTGGCACGTCTTGTCGAAGCAGAGATCGTGTTCCCCTTATTCCGGGATTCTCATCAATACGTGCGTGGGTAACCCAACCGTTCCCGTCGCCACGCCTCCTCTATCGAAGGTGAATCCCAAACGGTCACGGAGACGGCCCTTGGTATTTTTTCCTCTTTATAAGAGGACCAAGGCTTGTCCTTGTTCTTCAATCTCGCATCGAATCTCCTCCTCGCTCCCAGTTCCAACACCCAGAGCCTCAGATTCGAGCGCTTCGGATCCTCAACCATGTCCGGCTCCGACCTCCAGGGCCGGTGGATGCCCTCCTCCGTCACGGAGGAGGACATATTGAAGTTACGTGAGGCCAAGTACCTGGCCTATGAGGTTTCGCACAGGTTGCCCGCCCAAGGGCAGGCCGTGCCCACCCCCGAGCCCGGTGAGTTCGTCGTCTTCGTATCCCACCTCCGTCGGGGTTTAGGCTTCCCGACGGACCCCTTTGTGAGAGGGCTCATGTTCTACTATGGGCTGGACTTTCACGACTTGGCTCCGGAGTCCATCCTCCACATCTCCGCATTCATTATCGTCTACGAAGCCTTCCTCCGCGTCACTCCCCACTTCGGCCTGTGGCAGAAGACCTTCAAGGTGGAGACGAAGATGATCGGGGGGCGTCAAGCGGAGTGCGGCGGGGCGGCCATAAGCAAAAAGGCCGATGCCCCGTGGCCCGAGGGTTCCTTCCAAGAGGAACTCGGACTGTGGCAGCAGGAGTGGTTCTATATCACCGCTCCGAAGGGCAGCAGGCAAAAGCCGCCGCCTTCATTCCGCCCGGGACCTACACGCCAGCTGGTGTCGTGGGTCAACCAAGGGCTCAATTGGGGGCCGTCCGAGGACGTTCCCTCACTGCAGGGCCGGATTCGAGACCTCCAATCGAGGGAGATCGACCTGATCGTGGTGATGCAGGTTATGCTAATCAGGCATCTTCTGCCCTGCAAACGCCGTCCTCTCCGTCTATGGGAGTTCAACCCGGAGGGACCTCGGATTCTCCAACACTTTATGGGTGCGACACCCGTGGAGATGTACAAGTTGTTCTTCGAACCGCAGGTGGCGTGTCCAGAATTAGCCGAGGACGCGGGCCTAAGCCGCAATCGCCCGGATACTCAGGTAAATAGCTCAGAGTCCGGACTTTCTGTTTATACGCCTTTCTAGAGTTCGCCTCCTGACCCATCACTCTTCACAGGAATGGGTGGCGCGATCAAGGCTGATAAGGTGTCCGGCCCCCCTCCCAGAGACCGCACTAGAGCCCGTGCTGGTCAGAATGTTGGAGGTCGCACCCACAGAAGGGGGCGAAGGGGAGAATAGAGGAGCTAATATTTCGCCCAAAGGGGCGTCTGAAGAGGGGGGAATCAAGAACCCCTCCCTCCCGGGGGAGAAGAGGACCGCCTCCGAAGATGCGGAGGCCAAAGCCCCTAAGCGCGGGAAGAGATCTTCACCGGGGGGTCCAGCGTCCGGAGAGAATCCGGACGCACAATCATCGCCGAAGGATCAGGCCTCCAGCGAGCCGTGAGTATGAAAAAGGGAATTAATTAGTAAGGAAATACCTTCATTTGTGCCTCTGTGGGTGACCAAAATATTCATATTGCAGTTCGGATCTGCAGCCTTCTCAGATGAGTTCGTCTTCGGGAGACCTTCTTCCGGAGATGATGGAGAGTGATACGCCTCCGTCTGCAGCGCCGTCAGATAAGGCGGGCGAGCCTGAAGTATCGTCACGGAGGGTATCCCCGAGTCCGGAGGGGCCAGAGAGTTCGGCACCCACTAGTATCCGGCCGGGAGAACTAAAGAATTTGCTTGAGAGGGCGTCCATTTCAGAAGATCACCGTGCGTTGATGCGTATGGTGATTGGAAGGATTTCGTCCGCCGAGAGCGGATTGCGCAATGCTGCCATGAGTTTGCTGGCGGGATTTGAGGTATGCGAGAATGACGCACCCATTTTTATTTTAACAGTTTTGCATATAAAAATACGCCCTGTATAGATAGTAGCCCCTGGGACTCGGTAGGTTGTCGGGAACGACAGCGTGCCGAGGATCGAAATTGCAAGTAATGAATGCCGCCGTTCCTATGCAGGTGGCGGATAGTCCGAGGGCTAGCCAGACTAGTGAGTTTGCCGAGTTGAGTCGGCAACTTGACATGGCGGATGCGGACATCGCACTTGTCAACCGGCGACTTGACGAGTCGCAAGGTAAATGAGTTCTTCGCAGTCGCTTTATTTAAGGGGGTCGAAGCCCTCTTCTGATAAATTATATGCTGTTGTACAGACGGTGCTGCTGCTGTGGAGAGCCTTCGGGCTGAACTTGCTCGAGCTAAGGAGCAAGCCCGAAGGAGTGACGCGGCTGCCTCGAGGGCGGCCGAGGAGTTGAAAGCCGAAAGGGCTGCGCACTGCCTAAGCAAGGCGGAGGTGGCCGAATTGGCCATGAGAGTAAAGGATGCTGCCGACCGCCATGAGGCTCTTGAAAAGGAGCGCTTATCAGAGCGGGAAGACCTGAATAAGGCCACCGCCGGAGCCAAGGATGCCCGCTCTGCAATGCGGGCTATGAAGGAGGAACTGCGCCAGGCCGGAGATATCGTGGCTGGCAAGCCTTTTCTGCTGCGTCGCCGGTTTATGGATGGAAAGTATGCTCAATTTGAGCGGCTGTGGAGTCCGGAGGATCTGTATATGGACTTAGCTGCAAGTGCGGCTGATGCCGTTGAGCACTTCCGGAGCCAAGAGGATCACAAGACGGAAGAGCTATACTGGTCTCAATTCCATAGTCTGGACCGCTCACTTCCGTTGACAGACCGGTTGGCCGAATGGGCCGAGCTAAATAGATTGTCCGGACTTGCCATGACTGACATCGTGGCCCATGTCTGGCCAGAGAGGCCCAAGGCGACGAGCTACTTCGGCTTACTACAGCAATTCCTTGGAGCGGTGCCGCATATCAAGGAGATGAAGCGGTCGGCCTGCATCGAGGGCGCGCGGATGGCTCTTGCCCGTGTGAAGGCGCATTGTCCGGAGATGGATGCCACCGCTGTTGCCGCCCAGGGTTCGGATGAAAACCGGCTCCCCGCCGAGCACTATTTCGGGGAAGTTATGCGTGGCGCTCGTGTAATAGAGTCGCAGTGCTCGAAAAATGTCACGTTCAAATGAACGTATTAGCTTGTAAAACGATGATTATGTTATAACTGCTTTTTATACTTGTGCGTCCCAAGTAGTAAAACTTCTCCTGTGCGGCCGTTTACGTATACATTTGTATAACTTGAAAGATTGCAGTCTTCGGCTTCAGCCCCCACGCACAGGGTGCAGGGGTGTTCGCAAAAATAGCGCGTTTCCACACTTAATCCGACGTCTCGGTCCTGTTTAAGGAGGTGGTAGCGTAGCGAACGAGGCAATCCGGACTATAATGCTTTATCACTTTCACTTAGCCAGTGGAGCTCGAGGGTGGGGCTACGATATAGCCCCTGGTGGCACCGCACTTCTCCGAATTCGGAGCGCGTATGTGCCTGACCGGGAAACGGTCCTTCGTCAAAGCGGGGAATTCTAAACATTCCGGTAGTCGATCGAGTGGTTGACCAGTCTCTCGCTGTATCATGACAGTCAGTTTTCGGCTTTCTCTACTGAGGTGCTCGCCCAGCCGAACTGGGGCACAATCGCAGTAGTTCTCCTGGTGCCGCGTTAGCCGATGATACGGAACGTAAGGCAGCAAAACACAGGAGCCGGGCAAACCCAACATTTGACCAAAGACATGATTCGGAGCTGATGCATATAATGCCTAACTCGAGACGCCGAACACTCCCTAAGGTGTTCGGTCTTTATAATAATGGGCAGAGATGCCCTAAGCCCCTAGTGTCCAGGTACGGGCATGGTCTTCTGACGCGGCCGATGCCAAAACGTCAGGCTCCGCTTTGGCTATAGGAAGAAACCAAGGGAGAATAACAACAAGAGACAGTAAAAAAGGTTTACGCAGGGTCTTAATCTGAAAAGAATCCTCACAACGGGTCCCTACTGCACGTCTGCGCCTGTGTCTCCGTTGTGCCGTTATCCTGGACGGGTATGCACGTTGTTCATCTGTAAAAAGAGGGGAACGTTTAGTTTGAAAATAATCGTGCGAAAAATATGTGTAAAAGAAGAAATATAAATAATTAAAGCGGGGTTTGTATGAACCCGCGGTTGTTTGTGCGCGCAGCCCCCTGTGAAGAGGTATGCGGCTAGGGAGCCCCTAGCCTGCTGAAGCCGGATTCGTCTATCCGAGTCCGGGGTCTTTAAGTGACCCTCGCACTGAAATGACGCCACGCGGACCGGGCATCTTGAGTGTAAGAGACGCGTAATGCGGTATGGCGTTGAAGCGGACAAAAGCCTTTCGTCCCAAGAGTGCTTGATATTCACTTTCAAATGGGACGATGTGAAAAATTAATTTTTCGCGTCGAAAATTGTTCGGCGATCCGAACACGACTTCTAGTAATATGGAGCCTGTGCACTTGGCGTAAGGGCCTGGCGTCACTCCGTTGAAGGAAGTGCGGCTGTGTCGGATTTTGGTAGGGTCTATCCCCATCCTACGGATTGTGTTTGAATATAGCAGGTTTAAGTCGCTGCCTCCGTCCATTAGGACGTTAGTAAATTGTAATCCGTCTATTATGGGATTCAATATCAGGGGAGTCCGTCCCGCGTTTCGAACGCTTCTGGAGTAGTCCAGGTGGTCGAAAGTGATTGGCTTTGATATCCAATCTCTATGGTTTGCTGGTTGGACCGCGCGAAGCTCTTTTTAGGAAGTGCCGCACTGTTTTTCCGTATTATCACATGAAGTGAGTTTACTGTTTTGACCCCTTGTGGGAAAGTCTTTTGTTTTCCGGTGCTCTGCTGGTGGGGTTTATCTTCTTCGCTTGACGCGTCGAGCCCCTTGTGTTCGGCATTTAGTCGGCCGGACTGTTTAAAAACCCAACAATCCCTGTGGGTGTGATTTGCAGGCCTTCCGGGGGTACTGTGGATTTGACATATCCGACCCAAAATCTTGTTTAAGTTGGACAATTCGTCACTGTCATCCTTAAGAGGCTGTGTTTTGTTGTTGGGCCGCGAGCTTTTGAATCCGGCGTTGACTGCCATGCTCTTTGGGCTTTTCTCTTTATTCCGGCGCTGCTCTTTTCTGCGCCGTGATTTTCCGTTTCCATCTCTTATCTCGGATGTACTTGGGTCGCTGGTGCTGCATCTTGCTAGCCAGCTATCTTCTCCCGCGCAGAAGCGGGTCATGAGGCTTGTTAGTGCGGACATTGTCCTCGGCTTCTCTTGACCGAGGTGCCTGGCAAGCCATTCGTCCCGGACATTATGCTTGAAAGCTGCTAAGGCTTCGGCGTCCGGACAGTCGACTATTTGGTTCTTTTTGGTAAGGAACCTGTTCCAGAATTTCCGCGCTGACTCTCCGGGCTGTTGAGTTATATGACTTAGATCATCTGCATCCGGAGGGCGGATGTAGGTCCCTTGAAAATTTGCTCTAAACGCATCCTCGAGCTCTTCCCAACTTCCAACAGGGTTTTCTGGGAGGCTTTTAAGCCAATGACGGGCTGGCCCTTTGAGCTTGAGGGGTAGGTATTTTATGGCGTGGAGATCGTCTCCTCTGGCCATGTGTATATGCAGTATATAATCTTCTATCCAGACTCCAGGGTCTGTTGTTCCATCGTAGGCCTCTATGTTTATGGGTTTAAATCCTGCTGGGAATTCATGGTCCAGCACCTCATCGGTGAAACATAGTGGGTGTGCGGCGCCCCTGTATTTGTGCGTGCCGCTATCATCGGACACTTGACGTGTTGCCTTGCTTCTTGGGGCCTTCTCCTTTGGCCCGTAGATGGACCTGGCTGGGCCATCTATCCTTCCAAGTTCGTTGGTTGGTTTATGTGTGGCGCCGCTGTCAGAATTTGGCCTATCATCTGGCCGTCTATCCAACCAGGCAGCCCCTTTATTTTTGGACGGTGGAGGCTCTATGGCCTCCTCGTCGAATTCTGGTAGCAGCTTGCGCTTCGGGTAGCTCTTTGATTTGTGGCCATTGCCGTACTTATCTGCGGTTTTGAGCACTTTGCTCCATCTCATTCTGAGTGTGTCTTCCGCTGTATTGAGCCTCCGTTTTTCCTTCTTCAGGCTTCTTGCAGTACTGACGAGTCTTTTCCGAAGGTTCTTGCTCTCCGGCGGCGTGTCCGGCATGAGGTCGTCCGGGCTGTTGTTTTTGCCGGGCCTGGACTGATTATCTGACCCGTCATGTTCGGACGGTTGCTTATCTGCATGTTCGTCGTCCGCTTGTGAGCCCTGCCGTATTGCGGGCTCCTTGGGAGCGTTATTGTCATTGAGGCGGGACTTAGGGCGTCGTCTGCGCCGCCGTTTTGGTCGTTTATCGGCGGGGTCATCTTCTGCCGCTGCCCGTTGGTCCTCGTTATTGCTCTCCTTTGGGGTGTCCACCATGTATATGTCATGCGACGAGGTGGTCCTGTCGTGCTGTATAAGCTCTATTTTTTGTTCGTCTCCGGCATCGTCATCCATAGCGTCGATGTCTTCGGAGTCGTAGTCTAGCATGTCGGTCAGATCGTCGACAGTGGCTACAAAGTGGGTGGTGGGTGGGCTCTGAATTTCTTCGTCGTCTGTACCCCAACCATCCTGGCCATAGTCCGGCCAGGACTCTCCTGATAACGAGAGATGCTTTAGTGAATTCAGGATATCGCCAAAAGGCGAGTACTGGAAGATGTCCACGGCAGTGAATTCCATAACCGGCGCACAATCCGGATCGATTGGTAGGGGCGCGGGAGATTCGGAGTCCGGCAAGGAGTCCGGCGCCTCGGAATCACGAGTTTCGTAGGGGACAAGATTAGTGTTCGGCTCCATCGCCGTGGATGTTGAAGCCCCCAGGGCGGCGTCTATCCACCGGCCCTCGATCTGGGCGATCGGCTCCGGGCTAATGGCCGAAGCGGATCCGTGTGCGGCCACCAAGGCACTGTTCGGTGGTAGAGCTAGATCATGCTCGTCATCACTGTGCGGCGCGCTGGGCTGTGGCTCGAGTCCGTCGAAGATCAAGTCTCCGCGGATATCGGCCGTGAAGTTTAAGCTTCCAAATCTGACCTGACGGCCAGGGTCGTAGCTTTCGATCTGCTCCAGATGGCCAAGTGAATTGGCCCGCAGTGCGAAGCCGCCGAATACGAAGATCTGTCCGGGGAGAAAAGTCTCACCCTGGACAGCGTTGTTGGTTGAAGATGCCATCAAGCCTATTGGTGACGACACAAAGGAACTCTCAATGAAAGCACCAATGTCGGTGTCAAAACCGGCGGATCTCGGGTAGGGGGTCCCGAACTGTGCGTCTAGGCGGATGGTAACAAGAGACGAGGGACACGATGTTTTTACCCAGGTTTGGGCCCTCTCGATGGAGGTAAAACCCTACGTCTTGCTTGATTAATATTGATGATATGGGTAGTACAAGAGTGGATCTACCACGAGATCAAGGAGGCTAAACCCTAGAAGCTAGCCTATGGTATGATTGTCGTAATGTATGTTGTCCTACGGACTAAAACCCTCCAGTTTATATAGACACCGGAGGAGGCTAGGGTTACACAGAGTTGGTTACAATGGTAGGAGATCTACATATCCGTATTGCCAAGCTTGCCTTCCACGCCAAGGAAAGTCCCATCCGGACACGGGACGGAGTCTTCAATCTTGTATCTTCGTAGTCTTGGAGTCCGGTGGATAATGATAGTCCGGCTCTCCGGACACCCCCTAGTCCAGGACTCCCTCACTAGGCCCTCGAGGAGTCATTACTGTCAACGGAAACACTGAACGCTCCCTCCGAACGGAGGAACACACAGCGGCTCTCGCGGCAGAAGTACAGAGCAGCCTCTTAAGGCAATTTTCGAGTCCGGCCGTTGAGCGACCGGACATGGCCAAACGCGCCCGGAGTAACTTACAACAAGACCACCTGGCACGTTCCGAGCACGCGTAGCAATGCGGCCCCAACCCCAGCCCTCACAAAATTGCAAGACTGGTCCTTCCCATACATCATTACGCTCTGGAGATACCATGGGCATAGGGGGAGGGGCACGACCACAACAGGCCCAGAGTGCGGCTCAACCACACCAGGGGCTCCCAAGTGTGTCATCCTTTTTTTTCTCTTATCTACGGGACTCCACTTACTAGAGGGCCTGTCCGGCAGTAGACCTGCCGAACTCACGATGCAACAGCCAGGGAAGGAGAAAGGCTACGACGAACACTCAGGTGGTCTCCATTACGAGCATTAAATCTGTTTTATACACCATTCCGCAGCCTACCCCTGGAGGGGGACATGTTTAATAGTCTCATCCCTTGCTTACCGCACTATTTGTATCGTTCGGCATTCATGGCAGTATTTCTGGAATAAACAATGCATCGCTTTTTGCTTATAATTGCATTTCTTTCTTATACATATGTTCATTTATGACATGTTGCATCCGTACACTCTAGTACGGCTAAATACACCAGGGGCTTAAGTTCCCCACATTATGGTGTGATAAGTCCGAACACTTTCACAAGTGCGGCACCCCGAACTTATAGCATTATATGCATCGGCTCCGAATCATGTCTTGGGTCAATAGTTGGGTTTGCCCGGCTCCCATGTTTTGGTACCTTACGTTCCGTTGTATCGGCTAAGGTAGCACTGGGAGAACCACTGCGATTGCGCCCCGGTTGAGCTGGGCGAGCGCCTCAATGGAGAAAGCTAAAACTGATCGTCATGATACGGCGAGAGCTGGTCGCTGTTCGAGAGGTTTTTTCGAGTCCCTAAAGACTTATGCCGCTTAGAGCGAGGAACCGGCTTTGTCCGGCCCAAGCGTGGATAGCGCACCGAGGACTTCAACCCAGGGACACGCATCCACCAGCCGCCGCACCAGGCCAAAGTAGCTCCTAGGCATGGCCTCCTTGGGCCACAGCCGAACTATGAGGCCCTTCATGGCCTGTTCGGCCACCTTGTGGAGATCGACTAGCTGATTCAGCTGATCGCTAAGGGGATCGGATGTCCTGCCTCAGCATACTAAGACCAGAAGACCTTCTCCGTCGAGCTCCCCTCCTCGGCCCGGTAGAAAGCGGCAGCATCGGACACACTGCAGGGCAGATCTGCGAACGCTCCTAGAGAGCTCCGAATTCGGGTAAGTAATAGGTAATTCACATTCACATGCTTGCTTTGCATGAAAAATGCCTTACCCGCCGCTATTTTCTTCAAATACTCGACTTCCCGGAGGGCCTTGTGGGCTTCGGCCTTGGCGGCTTTGGCACTCTCAAGAGCCGACGCAAGCTCGGACTCTCGAGTCTTCGAGTCACGCTCCAAACTCTCATGCTTTTCCACGAGAGCCTGGAGCTCTTGCTGTACCACCGCCACCCGCGCCTCCTGCTTCTCTCGCTCGGCTCGTTCCGCGGCTGCATTGCGTTCGGCCGCGGACACCGCCTCCTTCAGGGTCGCCACCTCGTTTGTGGCCCCTATAGTACCCACGTTATCCTTGTTATTTATCTTTCAACCAAATCCTTTTCTATAAGGTACAAACTTAATACGGTGTTACTCACCTTCCTTGTCCTCGAGCTGCTTCTTGGCATGGCCGAGCTCGCTCTCGGACCGCTCGAGGCTCTGCTTCAATGCATCGACCTCCGCAGTCAGTGCTGCAGAGGTCAGCAGCGCAGCCTGCAATCCCATATTGACATATTTTTTACAACTCTTGCGTATATCTTTTTAGATCCTCAGTCTGGCTTTTCTTTCCGAACACCGAACCGAGCATCAGGGGCTACTGTCTATGCGGTATTACATTACATATCTTAAAATTCTTACCTCAAAGCCTGTTAGAAGGCTGCTGCAGGTTTCGGTCAGCCCGCTCTTGGCGAGCTGAACCTTTTGAATCACCGAATTCATGACAGTGCGGTGTTCTTCTGCGATGGAAGCGCCGTTGAGCGCCTCCAGCAAGTTATCCGGGCCTCCGGTTGGACGGAGGCCGCCGGTGTCATAGTCTTGCCCTTCTTACGAAGGGGCCGCCTACCAGACTCCGGAACCACTGCAGGTTCCGGTGCGGAGTCCGGTGCGGAGTCCGGGAGGTTGCCTTGCGGCACCTCTGGAGCCTCCTCCTCCTGGTGGGTCCCCTCCTGGGATCCCACCTCGGCATCGTCAGCGTCACAAGGAGTGGAGGCGGTCGGAAGGGAATCCATATCCGACATGCCCAAGGACCCGCTCGACAAAGCGGGAAGATCATCCTTGGCCGGACTACAAGTTGTATGCGGCATTAGAAAGACATCACATGGCAGAAAGAAAAATTATAAATCATTCAGGAATCCGGATACTTACGATCTTGCCAGGGGCTTGGCCCTTGAGGGCCACTCCTCTTCGCCGTCGCCGGCGTTGGCGGAGCAGTCCGAAGGAAGGGTCCTTCCCTTCTTGGACCCTTCAGCCTCCCTCGCTGGGGAAGCCTTCCTTTTCTTCTCTCCCCCCGCTGGGGGGAGTCTTCTTTCTTCTCCTCCTCGTCCTCAGGGGAGGAGTTCGCCTCGGAGTCATCGAACAATGAGTCCGATACCACCTGATGCCGGGAACTCCTTCGGGTTCCCGTGGCCTTCTTCTTGGCCTTCTTCTCCGGCACCACGTAAAGTGCCGGGACCAGCAGCCCCATCAAACGAGTGTCCGCTGGGTCTTCTGGAAGGGGAGCCGGATAGTTAACCTGTCCGAACGTCTTCTGCCAGTCCTGTTAAAGGCATTGGGAGTTTAGATCCCACATAGAGTCAAACTATGAAAGAAATGAGTGTCCCATAAAGGATAACATAGCTTACCTCGCCGGCCGGGCGCTGCGTGCTGAATCCGCGATCTTCAGTTGCGGATGCGGGGGCTTCGGCGCCCTTGAGCAGCACCCTCCAGGCAGCTTCGTACGTCGTGTCGAAGAGCCCGCTCAAGGTCCGGTGCTGTGCCGGATCAAACTCCCACAAATTGAAGGCCCGTTGCTGGCAGGGGAGAATCCAGCGGACGAGCATGACCTGGATCACGTTGACAAGCTTAAGCTTCTTGTTCACCAGGGTCTGGAGACAGGACTGGAGTCCGGTCAGCTCCTCCGAACTACCCCAAAGCAAGCCCTTCTCTTTCCAGGAGGTGAGCTGCATGGGGATGCCAGATTTGAACTCGGGGGCCGCTGCCCATTTAGGGTCACGCGGCTCGGTGATGTAGAACCACCCCGATTGCCACCCTTTGATGGATTCCACGAAGGCACCCTCAAGCCAAGTAACGTTGGGCATTTTGCCCACCATGGCGCCTCCGCACTCCGCTTGGCTGCCCTTCACAACCTTCGGCTTGACATTGAAAGTATTTAGCCACAAGCCGAAGTGGGGCTGGATGCAGAGGAAGGCCTCGCACACGACGATAAATGCCGAGATGTTGAGGATGAAGTTTGGGGCCAGATCGTGGAAGTCCAGGCCGTAGTAGTACATGAGCCCCCGGATAAAGGGGTGAAGTGGGAAGCCCAGTCTGCGGAGGAAGTGGGGAAGAAATACGACCCTCTCATGGGGCCTAGGGGTGGGGATGAGCTGCCCCTCGTCGGGCAGCCGGTGCGCGATGTCGCTGGACAGATATCCGGCGCTGCGCAGCTTCTTGATGTGCCCCTTCGTAACGGAGGAGGCCATCCACTTGCCTCCCGCTACGGACATGGCTGGAAAGGGTCGAGGTGAGATGTGCGGACTTGGGCGCTGGAGCTCGAGTGCGCGAAGATGGATAAGCAAAGGAGGAAGAAGGCGTAGGTAAAGGAGTTGGATCCTTATCCCCTTATATATGGGCGGATGAAGACTATGCGTCCCTACCGGCCTGGTAAAACTCGCTTATCTCCCAAGCGCCACAATCAATGGCGCGGTTGGGTTACCCACGTCCGTATTGATGGGAATCCCGGAATAAGGGGAACACGATCTCTGCTTCGACAAGACGTGCCAAGGAAACCGCTTCGCTAAACGCGCTGAGGTGGTATAATAAAAACGATTCAAGTAAATGCTTGGTAGTGGTGTGACGTCACGCCCCAACACTACTAGGAAAAGGCCTACTAATGGCGCACCTAATTTGGTCATTAATGGCGCATTAGTGGTGCGCCATTAGTGCCACGCCATTAGTGCCAAGCCATTAGTATATTTTACTAATGGCGCACCACAGGTGTGCCATTAGTATCTGGTATACTAATGGTTGCGCCATTAGTATATACAACAGTGCGCCATTAGTATGCCTCCCAGGGGGCCATGTATACCCAGGTGCTTTGGCATACTAATGGCGCACAACAACAAGATGCGCCATTAGTAACATCGGTATACTAATGGCGCACTGTTTAATGATGCGCCGTTAGTATCCTTTGGCATACTAATGGTGCACTGTGATATGATGTGCCATTAGTATGAATATTAGGTTTTTTTTATTTTTTTATTTTCTGTTTTTTGCACAGGTTACAAAATGTATAATTGGACAAAATATATACAGCACACATCAACAACAGATTCATCGAATACAATAGAAGATTAGTCTCTGAATACAATTCATCATATTAGTCTCCGAATACAATTCATCATATTAGTCTCCGAATTGAAAAGACTGAACAAAGATAGAACATTATATTACAAGTCTCGAGACCGCGAGTAGCGAGTTTGTCTTCACATTACAAGTCGATATCGATCATCTAAACTACCATCACACAGAAGAGAGCTGCGGTCATCACGATGAGCATCATCACGATGAAACTCGTCTTCATCCGGTTCCTCCAACGCTCCCTTCCCTCTCCCGCTAGATAGCGGGCGTATCTAGAAAAAGTCCTAAACTAAACCTATACTAAACTATCTAGTTCTTCATCTTCTGCTTTTTTGTTCCAGTTCATCGGCCTGCAAAACAAGAAACAACAAACATGAAAAAATTGATCAAGGTTTAAATGTAGCATTCCCCTTAGCAAAATGCCTTTGCTGTAGGAGCTAGCACTTACGAGTTTGGAAACATTAGTCAAACCCCAATCAGATTAAGTTGATCAAAGAAACAATAGAAGAGAGCCAACACTGCATAAATGGAGCCAATAACCCAAAAGACAGAAGTAGAGCCAGCAAAGTATAGATCAAAGCCAAACCCAAAGATCAACTCAAACTAGAACTAACTCCATGATTAGGGGATCCCTCAATTAAGCTTGGGTTAGTTTTCAGATGAAATCCAACAAACCCACTACTAATCAACTAGCCCAGAGGTAGGGTTTGAAGTAGGGATTGTCCTCAGGCAGCCTAGTAGTGCTAGGACTATTGCATCATTGGATCAAGTAGTGCAACATCTTTAAGTAACGATGAGAGCCTCAGGACACCATCATTGGCATGGCAAGATTAAGGAGCACATGTTCTTATCAGTGAGAGTAGGAGAGAAAGAAAGAAAGTGAAGAGACCAGTGCAGCATCGATCATCTAGTACAGAAATTAAGCAAGCTAGTATAGGAGACACGCGTGCTGCTGCTAGTATCTACAGAAATAAATCAAGCTGCATGTGTGTGTGCTTGAGCTAGCTTAGTACGTACAGTCCATGGTTGGGCTCCAAAACTAATAGAGCATGCTAGCGTCAACAGAATCAATCACAAGGTTATTTTGTTGTTGTTGCTAGCAGTGCTAGCTGTATGTATTGATCCATCCATCCATGACCTAACTAATGTTGTTGTATCTCTAGACTAAGTGCAGCAACACAAGAAGGACTAAAACTACAAAGCACATGTGTACGTAACTACTATACTCATCCATGGCAAATTGTACCAAACCATCCATACATAGCCAGATTGCAATGGTGTGGATTTAACACAAGACATGAAAAATTGATGAGCCAAATGATTTTTAGTATTACTAACTTGAAAGGAAGCTCACTGCTTCCATCTTCTATCTATCCATGATTTTATTTTTCTGAAGCAAGCATCAAAAAGCACAATGACAATCGAATTTCACACAAAAACTGAACCAATACTTGCTGTTATGTAGTGTCCATGACAATTGCAATTCATTTCCACTCCAGATCAGATTTGCAAGGGCTAGAAAGAGAGGTTGTAGCTCACCATGTATGGGGGTAGGAGGTGGATGCAGGGAAGGGGTGGAGGGTGTCCTACAGAAGAAGCTTCGCCATTAGAGCAACCTGCACAAAACAGAGGAAGGGGAGATGAATAAATCATGGTGAGGAAAAGGGCCTTCCACATGATTAGATCGGGAAGAGAAACAACAACAAAAATACCAAAAAATCCCTTCCATGGCGTGCTGTACTAGGAGCAGCTCCTCTCTCTCCGCTAGGGTTTGGGGCGCTGGGAGGCTCCATGGTGCCGCTGCGTGGTGGCGGACAAGGGAATCCATCTCCATGGAGGCGTCCCGCCCAACGGAGGTGCGCCCCTCCTGCCGTCGTCGTCGGCACGCCCATGGCAACCTGCAGAGAAGGAAGAGAAGATGAGGTGAGGTGAGGAGGAGATGGTGGGCGAAGGAGGGGGAGGGGCTTACCAGTGCTGGATCCGGTCACCTATGGCCTCGCCGTGGCCTGCCATGGCGGATCCCGGCGAACAAAATGGGATGCAAAACCCTAGCCAGTGGGGGAGCCGCGGATCTGCATGGAGGTAATTCAGATGCGGACCAAGGGGATCTCGCCGGCGTGCTGCGCGCGGCCGGAGCTCGCCAGAACCGGGCGGCGTGGGTGGCGACGGCGGCGAGGGAGAGAGGGGTTCTGGTGGGAAGAGAGGAGGCGACGAGGGTTTGGGTGGGTTCGAGCGAGAGTGTGTGTGTGTGTGTGTGTGTGTGTGTGTTGGTGCGTTGGGTCGGATGGATGGATGGATGTCCAAAATATCTTGTTGTTGCCCACTTACTAATGGCGCACCAACTCTAAATGCGCCATTAGTAATCCAGGTTACTAATGGCGCACCTTCTGGTGGTACGCCATTAGTAGTTTTGCAAAAAAAAACATACTAATGGCACACTGTTCCACAGTGCGTCATTACTAGTTTAAACTAGTAATGGCGCACGGTGGAACAGTGCGCCATTAGTAGTTTTGCAAAAAAAGAAATAAAAAATATAATAAAAAAACAACATTAGTGGCGCACTTTCTGACAGGTGCGCCATTACTAGTTACAACTAGTAATGGCGCACTGTGTCTGGATGCGCCATTAGTATGTTTGGACAGGCGCACTAGTTCAAAAAAAATTGATACTAATGGCTCACCCTGGGCCAGGTGCGCCATTAGTAGTTTCAACTTTAATGGCGTATCAGATGGTGGTGCGCTATTAGTATATACTAATGGCGCACCGCTTGTCTGGTGCGCCATTAGTGTCAATCCCATCTATAGCCCTTTTTCTAGTAGTGCAAAATACGTCAGCAGATTGAACTTGTGTAAATATTATTCTCTCTACGGTGGTACGTGGAATTTGTTTTGCAGAGCCGGACACTACCCTGGTGTTCACAATCTTCTATGAATTATTCGGAGGAGGAACCCGCCTTGCAATGCCGAAGACAATATGCGCGCCGAACTCGTCGTCATTGAAGCCTGGTTCAGGGACTACTGAGGGAGTCTTGGACTAGGGGGTGTCCGGATAGCCGAACTATCATCATCGGCCAGACTCCAAGACTATGAAGATACAAGATTGAAGACTTTGTCCCGTGTCCGGATAGGACTTTCCTTGGCGTGGAAGGCAAGCTTGGCAATATGGATATGTGGATCTCCTACCATTGTAACCGACTCCGTGTAACCATAGCCCTATCCAGTGTCTATATAAACCGGAGAGTTTTAGTCCGTAGTACAACAATCATACCATAGGCTAGCTTCTAGGGTTTAGCCTCCTTGATCTCGTGGTAGATCCACTCCTATACTACCCATATCATCAATATCAATCAAGCAGGAGTAGGGTTTTACCTCCATCGAGAGGGTCCGAACCTGAGTAAAAACATCGTGTCCCCTGTCTCCTGTTACCATCCGCCTAAACGCACAGTTCGGGACCCCCTACCCGAGATCCGCCGGTTTTGACACCGACAACACCCACAACACCGAATATGTGGTCCAGCTCGCCGCAGAGAGTAGAGACCAAATCCACCATGGATGGCAGCTCACATCCAGGGCCCTCGCGTCCATCAAAACCGTGGCAGACGAATTCGCGGCAGCCCGATGAGCCCGTCACGCGCGCCATGGGAAGCACCGCAGATAGCGACCAACCCTGC
Organism: Triticum aestivum; assembly: GCF_018294505.1. Taxonomy (NCBI): domain Eukaryota; kingdom Viridiplantae; phylum Streptophyta; class Magnoliopsida; order Poales; family Poaceae; genus Triticum; species Triticum aestivum. The sequence continues at coordinate 759,514,120 of NC_057813.1, read as the reverse complement.
CGGATCGGGTGGCGAACGCAACACGCAGGGGTGCAGATGGCCGTAGCACGGGGCGCACCACCTTCCAAGCAGCCTACCTGTCGATGGAACTGAATCATGTGGATCGAAGGAGCCCTCCTAGTGCCTGGTGCAGTGTGCATCACATCCAGAAAGAGAGCTCAGGGAAGCAGCCGTCATTGACCTGGATCGTAACATCCTAAAGTACTTGATGGCACACACCTGGATCACAAATAGACTTGATTGGCCCCGATCTGGATGGATGAGGACGCCGGATGCACCGGCCGAAGATCTGACCAGCGTCGGTGGCGCCGTCAACCGCCGCATGGGAAGCCGCCAACGCCTGTCTTGTCGCGAGAGCATACAGGGGAAGGCCCCGCCGCCTCCACCACCGCACGGGCTTCGCCCGGCGGTGACCTCCGGCCACGGCGAGGGGGAAGAGCAAACGACGGAGGCCGAGGTGGTGCTGATGGGATCGCCGCCCGTGCCGCCTAGGTTAGCTATAGCAGAGTCCGATGTTCAAAAAAAAATGTAGCAGAGTCCGGCTACAAGTGCTAGTTTTTAGAAGATTCCGTGTATGTAGAGAGGCAATACACAGCCCAGGTAGTACTTTTACGAGCCGGAGCCGGAGTCAGTTGGCCCTTTATAAGATGGGATGATCGTAGCCTTGTACTAACACGCAGAGGCAGGCAGGTAGGGGTGTGCGGAGCTGTGGCTAGGAATTTTAACGGATCCGGCGGCATGGCGTCGCACAGTAGTGCGTCTGCTATCGTTGCAAAGACCGTGCGGGCGTCCCACGACGTGGCGATAAGCGGGTACTCGGCCACCAAAATCTATTATACCCACGGCACGTACATCAAATCAGCCAACTTTCTTGCCGGAGGCCGTCGCTGGTACCTGCGGTACTACCCTAACGGCTGCTGCTCATTCGACAGGGGATGTGTAACATTCTTGCTAAGCCATGATGACAGCGACAACGGCCGATACAAAGTGCCAGTGGACTATAATATTTCCTTGCTCGGCCCGGACGGCAATCCAGTACAAGGCTACATAACCTTCCACAAGACGACCGCCGGCGAACCAGCAGACTACGAAACGGCCGGACTCATCGGCACAACGGACCTGGAGCAATCGGCTGACCTCAAGGACGATGCCTTCACCGTCCGGTGCAAATTCTCCGTGCCCATGATCGTCACCCAGACCACCGCCCAGCTGCCGCCAAACGAGCCAAGCAGTCCGACTCCGACTCATGTACCCACCGACGTGCACGAGACACTAGTCCACGTCTTCTCTGACGAGGTGCCCACTGACGTGGCCCTCGAGGTCGGCGATGAGACCTTCCGGGCACACAGGCGTTTCCTCGCCGCTCAGTCGCCGGTGTTGGCGGCCTTGTTCACGGGGTCGATGAGGGAGAACACCGCCCCTTCAGTTCGGATCCACGACATGGAGCCTCGTGTGTTGGAGGCCATGCTCGGCTTCATCTACAGAGGCAACCTGCAGCCACCTCATGTCGTTGACGAGGGTGACAGAATCGCCATGACTCAACATTTGCTTGTTGCCGCGGACAGGTATCACCTCCAGAGGCTCAAGTCCATATGCGAGGAGAAGCTACGCAGACATATCAACACAACCACAGTGGCGACGACGCTGGAGCTGGCTCACCGGCATGGCTGTCACGCGCTCAAGGACGCATGCTACGATTTCCTTGCTCCTCATAGAGGCAATCTCAAAGCAATTCTCAAGAGCGACGGCTTTGAGCAACTCATCATCGATTACCCGTCGATTGTAGTGGAGCTATTGGCCAGGGTTGCTCCCTCACCTCGTTGACTGCAAACTTAATTACACAATAGTACTACTATATATGGCGACAGTTATCTTTTTTCCTTTAATTTATTGAGACTAAAAATGTCCATCAAGGTCTGATAAAATCTCATGTACGTAGCACGTCCATGGGTTCCACGTCTACTTGCATTAATTGGTCGTACGCGGCCACGAAATTTAACCCTCACAGTCAATGTACTTGCATTCAACAATATCTAAAAGTATAACCCTCACAGTCAATGTACTTGCATTCAACAATATCTAATAGCACGCTATAGCATATTAAGAATTGTCTCGCTAAATATATCGGTGTATAACGTCATGCTAATAGCATATTTTGAGGTCGGCATTATTTAGCCATAGAGGGGAGCAATGATGATGAGCCATGTAACAGACGCAAATTTATCGACAGATGGAGTCGAACATTGATCGATTGTTCATCAAGGTAAGGAATCCCTCTCTGACAGGAACTCAAGTCTTTCGACAGGCAGCGAGTGAACTAGTACCAAAACCCCTATTTCCGAGGATGATTTTGCTCTCACGTATCACCACTTGGGTGAAAGCAACTTGGGAACCTGTGTATGGGCGACACGTGTATTTGTGTGGGACGTGGCGGGGTAGGATCTGTTGTATGGACATATCGTTTAGATGCAAATTTTCTCAACGTCCTCTCCATTAGCGTGTACAATTATGGGTGTGTGTTGCAATTTTTCTTCACCCGATTTCTCACTAAGTTTGTTGCACTTCGTTCACAGCATTAAGAGCATGCCACATTAATTCTAAATTCTAAATATACTACACCTAGCTCAGTTTCCTTTACCTGGTTTTTTCAAGGTTTTTTAACAGTGCTAATCGGACCAATGGAGAGATGACAACTTATTTACTGGGAGCATGTGGCTGAGTGGGTTTGTTCGGGTGGCTCTAGCAGGTCTTCCCTAGGATTTGTGCCAAAGTTTTCCATTGGTGTGCATGCGCGATGATCGGCGTGTTCACATTGGCCTGCATGCGCGACCGGAATTGATTCGTTGATTGGACTACATGATCTTTGGCGTTTTCCTTTTGGATGTGCATGTCGATGCTTTGGCCGACGCGTCGCTTTTTTCCCCCTCTTTTATTTTTCTCCTCGTGCATGCGCAGGCGTGCATGTTGTGGCAGGTTCGTCCACTCTTCTCACGGATTCTGTTGTTCTACTGGGAGGACGCCACGTGTGTCATTGTTTTCAATTTGGCTTCGTACCCCATAGCACATGCATCGCTCGTTCGGCTCAGAGGCGGTCGCCGCTTTCGTCGTGTGTTCTGGTCGTTACCTCCCTGGATCGTTCGGGGTTGTTTCTGAATTTTTTTATTACCTCCGAGCTGCTATAAATATGAGCTTTTCCTGCTGTTGCTTCTTCCATTGCGGCCTGTCTGTTCTTGCTCTGTGCCTGCATTTACTGATGGTTCGATGTAGCTCTATTCATGCTGGTCGAGGCCGTCGGGGTCGTCCTCCTGGAATCTTGGCCCCATTATCAACTGTGCGCAATGGCGGGTCGTTCTGTTCCTAATGAAGATCGTTACGCGTTAATGGGGGAGACTGCCGTCCGCGATGAATTGTCAGGGGCTCATTCATTGCGACGACCATCGTGATGCTCGCCGCCCGCCGTGTTCTGCGTGTGTTGGTATGTTTAATTAGTTTGTTTACGTATTGTATTTACACAGTGTAGGTGGTTGCCCGCCAACCCGTCGGCGCTTGAAGTTCGCAGCCGTTGAGATCGACCTCCTGTCCGCTGTTGTCACCTCGACCCCCTCTCATCTACCCCGCTTTATCTTTCATCTTGCCTGGCCGTTCCATCCCCTGCTCCACCGTCCAGAGGTGTCACGGAGTCTCAACGAGCGAGGCCGTCGGGTACGCGGTGATGGCCCATGGCATACGCGCGCACACCGGCCAGGGCGGAGGATATGTGCCACTGGAGTGGGTATCATGGACCCAGCGGCCTTCGTGGCCGCTACCTTGTACATGGTCTTCACCAGGGTCACCAACCCCAGCGACGTCCGTGCCGCTGCGCCATGGCAGACCGCCCACAAGGGTCCCCGGAGGGAGGTGCAACCCGCAGCGCGGCCGTCGGGCATCGTCGTCTCCACCAGTCGGCCTCACGTGCCCGTGACAACACAGCCTCAGTGACATGGTCCCAGGCTCCGGGGACACTATGGCCCATTCATCCTGGCCGCGACTGCGACCGTCCCCAATGGCCCTCCGCTTCGGTGGCGGGTGGATCCTGGATGCGCATGGAGGGAACTGTGAGACTGCAGACATCGATGTTTGTGACTAGTGAGGCGATCAATGGTCATATGTACTATGTGCCCATGCTTATGTTATGAGCCACCTCGCCATCTCAGGGCTCTTCATTTCCACGACGCCACCGAAGCCGCGATCGCGGGTCACGTCATGTAGCGCCCGTCTGTACGCAACCATCTCGGGCGCGGGAACCACAACGCGCTGCCTAGCAGTGCCCGTGATGAGTCGCCGCGGCCACGCTGTCATTGTTGCTCGCCGGAGCCAGCACCGCAGCCTGTGTCATCTCACATGCTCAGTAATCACTGTTCGTGCGTTACCTCGGCGGTGTTGTCCTACATGTTTCTTAGTATCTGTGCCTTCTACCTTGCATCTGCCCAGATCGGCGCAACACATGCTAGCCCGGTAGTGAGTGGTGACCATGGCGGCCAGGATCAATGCCCAAAAGGTCAGATATGCTTGCTTTTGGCAGTCGGTCGCTGGCATGTTGCACGGCAGCATATGCAACACAGGCCAGTGTCTACGGCGTACTGGCTCCTTCTAGTATTTCTCCTACGAGTCTGTTGTCAGAGACATTGAACAGCATGACGAAGGAGAGGCCAGAGAACAATTTTGGTACGAGATCCACCACGGCAAATTCGTTTTGCTATAATTTTGCTCGGTTACAACCCTAATCACTCTAGCCTGTATGTGTCCATCATAAGCAACTTGATAGAGCTACAATTTCGTCTTTGGTTAGCAATTGCACTTTTAAATTCTAATGTCAGTGGAGTAAATCTAGACTTGAATTGCAATCAAGATTAGTAATTGGATGTTCTCTCTTTCTTTGACCTGGATTAAGATTGTGTTAGCAGGAAAAGGTAATTAGGTATCTCCCTTGCTCCATAATTTTGCCAATCATTCTATTTCAGATGACATAACAATGTTGTTGGACAAGCCTCACAACAATACTTGCATACGGCCAAGAGCAGTTGCAAAGAGCCATATTGAAATAGTGCTTCCCTTCGACGGTTTATGCACAAGGTCTCAAATTGAAGGTGCATAGTGTTGCTCCCATCCTTTTCTGTAACTAACACTACCAATACTTGCATGGTTGATATAGTCGATGTAGATGAGTAGAACTTTGGAAAGATTTGATATTATGGCAAGTTACCAATATCAGGAGACAGAACAGTGGATTATTTTATCTATTAGGGTTTTGACATTATTTATTTATTTTATGAAACGTAATGCTTCAGCTGAACCTGTTATATCCACCTGTGAACATATCCGACTTATTGAACATTCTTTCTTTTTTTCTTTTTGCAACATGAATGGATTAGTTAGCCCAGCAAATTGAGATTGATTTAGGCGTGATGCATGCATAAGTAATAGTTTGTGTCAACATGCACATTCTCAAGCAGAGTCATACCACTAAACCACCGCATATACACAGAGCATATGTGGATTTGCCTTCATGTTTGACAATTTTCTACAGTTTCTCCTCAATGTAACATGTTCATATGGGAAATGTATGTCATCACTCTGAATCAGCTATGGTCATCATCAATGAGCATAGTTACTGTGCCTTTGAAGCTATGAGGAAGAGGAGCCTATTTTCAGCACAAGCACGAGTCTGCACCAAACAATGGCAGTTCAACATGACCCGCCAACAAATAAATGCTGACGGAATTAGCTTACAAGACAAACTAATAAGATCATGGCAAAGGCATGCAACAATTTTTCGGACATTATACCATTGCACATGTCCTCAACGCGTACAAACCAAAGATCCAAAGATCTCATCCACCGGTGCTAAACCACCACAATATTATATGCAAGAATTTGCAAAATCTCTATGTCACTTCATCACTGTTTGACGAGATTTTGTCACACCTAATTAAAAAGTTGGATCAGTGAGGGACATTTGTTTTGTTATGTATATGTTCCCGATTTGGAAAAGGAAAAGGAAAGAAACAAAGAATGTCGTGGATACATTACATATTCTGTCTACGCACATGCACTACTAGCTAGTCCTTGGTTGGCATGAGCTGCGATTTGTACTAATCCATATACATGCATGTAGATAATGCGTGAAGGGATAGTTGCATGGACAGTAAAATTTGTAAATTAATGTGCCATGTTCACACTTCCATTAATTGTCAAATATTATATGGGCTGGATTGCATGAAGCCCACCTCTTAGGCAACGCATGCATGCATGCATGATTCGATGGCCCCAGCTGCCGGACAAAGTAAATCGATCTGGGTCACGTACGCCCTACGCGTATGTGTACCAATCTACACGTTCTAGCTTGCCGGATCAGCGTGGACGAGAGAAGCATCGAAGAAGATAAACTTTTACAACCGTGCATTATTATCTGATCCAGAAAGATCGGGAGCGAGCGAACGGCCGCGACGGCGCGCGATGCTTCGGCTTGTACCCTAGTCCATCTGCTGACCTGCCTATAAATACATTCAGAAACCAAAACCGTAGGGGAGGAGGGGGAGATCCACGCAGCTACGCGCAAGGCCACCGCATCCATCAGGAGATCCATCCACACCATCACGCACGCGTAAACGCCGCATCCATCAGGAGATCCATCCACGCCATCACGCCGCAAGGCTGCCGCGTTCATCCATCTACACTGGCGTGCACGGAGAGGAGGCCGGCGTTCATCCATCTACACACAAGGGACCTCGGCGGCATCGACATGAACACCAAGTTCACTTTTCCGGATGGTGAGATGATCGTCTAATTTTTCTCTTGTCTCTCTCCTTCACATCCAGCATGCATGCCGAGGTATGTGCCGGTCACCGGAGATGACGCTCGTGTGATCCCGTCGCTGCCGCCGGAGACGACTTCATCGGAACAGAAAACTGCCTCGGCACCGTCGGGGTTTGTCTACGCGAAGTCTTTCTCTTTCAGGCGTTATATTCTTGGCTGGAGATGACTTGGGAGCAGCCGGAGCTCGCCAATGACGCAGCCCAATCGCTAGCCCCGGCGCCCTACAGGTCGCGACACACAATTGGCGACGAACAGAGCCACGGTGAACAGGTTCATGGCAAAGGGTACACCGGCGTACAGGTTTTGCATCACACCCTTGGAGGAGACGGCGTGGCAGAATCGGAGTGCGCTGACGACGCTGCCCGAGACCCGCCTTTCCCATCGCGGCGTACAGGTTTTGGCATCACGCTCTTGGAGGAGACGGCATGGCGGAACCGGAGCTCGCTGAGGGCGCAGCCCGAGACTCGCCTTTCCCATCATGGCGTACAGGTTTTGCGTCGCACTCGTTGAGGGGACGGTGCGGCAGAGCCGGAGCTCGCTGACGGCGCAGCCACTCGTCTTTCCCATCACGGCGTACAGGTCCTTGGTGGAAACAATATCCGCAACCACATATTTAAGACCGGTTCCTCCTTCACGAGGCACGCGTCCCCGACGAACAGGCCAATGGCGTACAAATCCTTCACCGAGCCGGAGTTTGCAGCGACGCAGTACAAGACCGGCCCCTCCTTTGAGAGGTGCACCCACCGTGGTGAACAGGTCCACAGCGTCGCCGGCGTACATGTCACCCCTTGGTGTAGCACCAGCCCAAGGAAACGCGGCCTCTACAACGCCACCTATCCACGGCCTCGTGGGGCGGCCTCCTTTGTCTTGGCGGACCGCCGAATACTCGGCGTCTAGCCGAGACGAGGTGCCAACCACCCCGGCCACGCCAACGTGAGCGCGTGTCAGTTTTTACACTGACGCCGGTCTCCCAAACCGTTACACCCGCAAGGCGTAGCCCCTTGAACACCCCGATAAAGCAACATGTCGTCGAGAAGACTAAGCCGAGCGCGACCCATGTTACACAACACCAACTACTCCAACGCCGCCAAGACCAACGAGGCACGACGGCGAGGGCGGGCGCAGCCACCGCTAAGGCCACGCTACATGCGGCGCGTGTACCGACGAGGACACGGGCTCTGCCGCCGCCCACATACACATCATCATCATCATGCATGGAGAACGCGAAGCGAAGACGACAAAGACGACCATACGGCTTAATCGGAGGTATCCCGTGGAGTAACCTGCGGGAGTAATTAACCGGGAGCCTTCCGAGGCCCCGGAAACCAGGAGACCACAATCGCTACAGTCAGGCAGGCCGCGCTAGTAGGCCACGGAGCGCATATGTAAAGGGATCTTGTAATTTTGTTTCTCCAATGAGAGATTAATAAAGTGCATGTTTCCCTATGTTTATTTGTGTACTTAGTACACTGACACGCCCACAATTTTTTATTTCCCCTGGCGCGTAGAGAGATAGTAACACGATAACCATCGTTGTTTGTTATTATTTTTCGTGTCAAATAATCACAGGCGCCAACCCTACATGAGGCCACACTAGAATGATATAAACTATGAGTAGTTTTAATGTGTTCGATCTTAGTATAAGAGTAGAAATCCTATGGGTCGATTATAACAAGGTAGCTTAGATCTAAGACCTCCTAATTTGCCCTTAAGCACCCAAAATCTAAAGTGGCACCAGCGGGATGCCAAGTGGGATAAATCATACCAACGTGAGCAGATCGGTTCGCTTGGATCGTCCCAAGCCGGGTTTGACATTTTGAGCGGTTGGCCATTGACTGCTGACCGTTCACCTTTAACCATTGACTTTTGAGAGAAAATCATGGATTAAAAAAACCATAAGATTTTAAAAAAAAGTTTACAGATTTGAAAAAATAAGGATTTTTGTTAAACTGAAAGAATTTCAGGGATTTTGAAGAAAAAGTTCAGGAAGTTGAAAGAAGTTTGTGGATTTTAAAAACATTGACAAATTGTTTGAGAAAAGTTGAATAACATGAAAACGTTTGTGGATTTTTAAAAATGTTCACTAGTCCTCGAATTTGACAATTAATCACAAATTTGAAAATTGTTCCTGGTTTTCAAAAAGTTCACAAACCTCAAAAAATTCAAGAAATTAAAAAAATTCGTGTTTTAAAAAACTAAATATCGAGTTTTAAAAAGTTTGTGAATTTTGAAAAAGAAAAAAATACATAACCAGGTAGAAAACTTAGCTGGAATTAACTTCAGATTTGACTATAGTTCTATTTGTTCAACTTTTTTATTTTCAGTGTAAACTGTAATAAATGAGTATATGTTGACGATGTTATTTGGGAAGAGGTATTTTACAACTGAAAATATCATGGCAATTTACTAACAGTGCATCAGAATTTTATACACATATCATCTACATTGAATCACAACCGATTGAAAAAATGGCAACTCAGCAACACCTCGCAGAACATCGCAAATTCCATTAGCAACTTGGAAAAAAATTCACGACAAGGCATCAACAGGGCGCGGCGTACCGCCGCGCAGGTATAGCTAGTGTACTACTATTCCACACCAGCAGCAAACTTGTACAAACACATCCCACTGTTGTGATACACTTATTGACTTACTCCTCATTCCATTCTTCCTTGGCTAGAGTGAACCCATTTCATTCTTACTAACTTTTTCTTTCTTCCTCTGTTTCTGTTTTGGAAAAAATACGAAATCCCCCCTTTGTAAGTTTGGTTGAAGCATATAACCCTTTGGTCTCGGGCCGCATTATATTTATATTGGCAATGCCTTGGAGTACAAGAAGAGATCAAGAAGATCGATCTCAGGAGGAGAAGTTCGGTACAAGAGAAGAAACCGAGAGGGAGAAGGAGAGATAGAGATAGAGTACAATTTGAATGAGAAGTATATCTCTATCCTATACATATATTCTAACACTCCCCCTCAATCTAAACCTCATGAACTTCGGCCAAGGTTAAGATTGTACTTGAACTCCTCTAACCTCCTGATAGTAAGAGGCTTGGTGAAACCATCAGCAAGTTGATCTCCAGTAGGAATGAACTGAATGTCAAGGAGCTTTCTAGCTACTCTTTCTAGCTACTCTTTCTCTGACAAAACGGACGGGCACATGCTACTAAGGCTGCTTGCCACCGTTGGCTCCACGATCTCTATGTGGCATCAACTCTCTGGTGGTGGTTGGGCTCTGGATACCGTCATTGAGAAAGAGGCGGAGCTACGTTCGTTGGCACCCTATGTCCCTCCTGGTCGGCCTCTGCAGATTATGTTTATGAGCTCGGGCGAGAAGAGCGGCGCCGTGTTGCTGCAGATAAACCTGCCCCGTCATGGTGCGGAAAAAAGTTTTTGTATCCGACTCGTTTTGCTCGATCTTGAGAGGAAGGAGATGCGCATGATGAAGGAATGGCGGGGTACCTGGATCATGGAAATCGACTTGCCTTCCCATCTAAGAGCCATGAAAATCTTTTCCTAACTACCTATAAGCTATTACTTTTGCTAGCTAGGCATAAACACTACATGGCCCTTGGGTGTGTGCAATGCAAAGATTAAAGTGTGTGTTGAAAATAGTTATTTTTAAGTCCACAATTTTGATGCATTGATTTTTCATGTACTAGTTATTTTAGTGATCCGACCTTGTTATGCAGTATGAGCAATGGAATATGTGTAACTTTATGTTTTGAGACCTGCATATACACATTCGTACAATTAATTTTTGCAACCGTATAGTTAGTACTGGATGCTTTGAAGACGAGCGACTCCGTCGGGTGAGAAATAAATAATTTCTGGAGCTTGCCCTACTTCCCAACATGACTCACTTGCGGCCGAATTATGAAAAATTAGGGCATTTTTTACCAATCCCCTATTGAGCGTTAGAGAAGTAAAAAGTCGGTTCTACTCCTCTAATGCGCATCTAACAGAATCCCGATCGGCCGTAAGGGAGTACAAATTATACTTCGGCACCTCTTATTTCCCTAAATATACTCCATCGATTGGGGACGGAGTAAATTGTTGGTGCTCCCTCGTCCATGCCCACATCTGCTCCTCTGTACGAAAAAGGGTTTCCCCCCGCTTTATATTATAAAGCAACCAACAGTGCAACATCCGACAGCACCGATACAAACACACGCCAACACCACACTCAACACACACACCCAAGGCAAGATACAAAGGTGCTGGGCACTGAAACACCACCCCAACGACTACTAAGCACACTACAAATGAGCAACCGCTTTGAGCCGACGGAGACCACCACAAGTGCGATCCACCAAGCAGGCGAGACGGCCAATGTCGGAGCGGGGACTCCAAAACGGTGCCTCCAAGACGGGCACGACTACGGAAGCCGCCACCGTCCGATCCCGCGCATCAAGTTTTCACCCGGAGCAACATGAAGGGAGTAAGAGCACTGCGACGGTGCCTGCAAGGAGGAACCGACGACCGCGGTCGCCGCCGCCGTCGGCCAGTCCAAAGACTGGGCAGGTAATGTACCCCATTTCTCCGACCCCTTCGATGCAACCCCGCTCCAGCAACCACCTGCATCCATGCCACCTGAGCGGCCATGTCTGCTCGCCCACACCCGAGGCGTGCAGTCTGCCCAGGACCAACACGTCTCCCACCGTCAGGGCCGCCGCCCTGCAAGCAGACCACCCCGAGACCATTAAAGGAGATGGCTTTGGACAGCTCCACCAACCCCGACCACGTCGGAATCGGCCGCGACCGTCCCGCCTCAAGCATATCCAGGAAAGCGACCAGAAAGCACCATGTCGGGGAAGGGGGAAGGGAAGGAGCGGCACACGGCCACGACCGGCATCCCCTGTGCCGGCGACGGGCGGCTCGACCACGTCGGAGCCCCCATACCTCCTCCCCCCCCCCCAAAGCACCTGCTTCGCCCCAACACGGGCACTAGCGCAAACTGGCGAGAGACCACCAACAGCCGCCCGTCCGTCGAAGAAGGGGGTAGATCCGCCGCCCCCGTCGCCAAGGATGGACCCAAGGGAGGCCCGCCCCGTGCCGCACGCTGTCGTCCAGATGCCGGGGAAGAGGAGCCTGGCAAGACTCCTGGATGCGCACACACCACCGCCGCCGCGACCACGCCACCAGCACCGTCAAACGAACCACGGCAGCACCGGTCGCCCGTGGCCCCTGCTGGCCTTAGCCCTCGCCGCCAGACGGGCCACCTGCAGCAGATCCGGCCGAATCTGACCAGGCCGTCGCACGCAAAACCACCCGGAGAAGAAGCCCCCATCACCACCTTGGACCGCTTCACCAGCAGCCGCCGTGCCGCCACCAAGCCGCAGGGAGAGGCCGCGCCAACCGGACGGCGCCCCCACCCCCGCGCATGCCCGCTACCACGCCGCTGAGCCCCGCCGTAGCCCAGCGCCTCCGGCGGCCAACCGTCCCGCGACCGCTATGGGGTCCGCGAGGAGGGGAAATGACCGGCCCCGCCGCCGCCTACGCCGGCCGGGCTTTGCCCGGTGGCGCCTCTAGGCGGCGGCGAGGGAGAGGGGGCCGGAGGGGAGGGAGTGGGTGGCGGCTGCGACGGGATCCCCCATCCGCTCGCGGGAGCGGCTCGGGGGATAAGGCTCAGACTATTGTTTCTATCCTACTTTGTCGTAGCAAGTCAAAGAATGTGATTATGGTATTTTTCACATCTGCTCCTCTGCACCCCCGCCCGTCGCTAGCGCCCCTCTTCTCGAACCCCTACCCACAGCCAGTCCCCCTACCCCCCTCCTCCTGCCACCCCCGCGCCGCCGCCCTCCATCTAAGCCTTTTGCACAATGGCGCCTCGCCGTGCAGTAGCAGCAGCAGGCATCGCCGTGAGAACCCTTGTAGCACTGCTCATGGTCGTCGTGGTTTGTCAACTGCCGTGAGTGGATGACGGCCCTGGGCCTGGAGTAGTGTGCGGCGGACCAGCACGAGCTGGCTGCTGCCGCGCCCGACGGCTCCCCCATGCTCCTGGTCGCCCTCTTCCCTGCCTCCGGCGGACACGCATGAGCTGGCCGGCAGCGTGTCGCCCTACTTCTTGTCGTGGAAAGACACATTCCTGGTGCTGGTCATGTAGTTCGCCTTCTTGTATCTACATCTGGCGCTGCGCGGGTGGGCCTCGACATAACCGACGCCAAGACGGCAGCATCGGCGAGGATGAGATGGCTGGACCCTGCCGCGCTGGAGGAGCTCCCTACCAACTGTCGGTGGTAATTATTGATACTGGTGAGGAGATGAAGCAGGAGTGTATCAAGAGGAAGGAGGCGGCTGAGCTGGTGCATATCGGCAACTTGAAGTGCATGCTGTGTAGCAAGTCCGCCTGGAGCGCCGTCCGGTTCTTCCCACACTCGCTGCAGTCCGTGCTGGGCATGAACATGCGGTACATCCAGTACAATATGACGGTGGAGGAGAGCACGTCGTCGGAGCTGTACCCTCGCGTATACTCGGTGTACCTGGAAGCACTCGATTTCCTTCGGCGAGAGCTATATCGTCGCCTTGCCCGTCCTGTCATCGCTGGAGTGCGCATGCCAAGTGTTCGATGAAATCTATAAAACCAATTGCAAGTTTACTCCGCTAATTTAGGGAATTGGCTAGGTCCGTGCAAAACATAGTGCTAAGGGTTTACTCCACCGGATCCTCCTCTATTTTTAGAGGACCGGTTAGAAATGCCCTTTGTCATGGATCGACTGTTTACGGCCCAATCAATCATAGTGAAGCAAGCTGCCAAGCTAGGGTGCATGCAATAATCCATTTACTACTAGGGGCTGACATGCTTACGAACAATTCTTTAAGGGCATTTCTAACCGAACCCAATCCCACTGTTAGGGGGGATGAATTCGGTTATGCTCCTTTACGGCACAGCTAGCTGATCCCCTAAACTTTGTAGTGGAGTACAAATTATCCTCTTGCTTCGACCACTGGCCTCTGTGAGATCTGCGCGGGGGAATGGTGAAACGACGAGGACACCCCGTCGCCACCTTCCCTGGGGTACACGCGGCCTTCGCCGGTGTCCCCTCCGGCGGCGGCAAAGTGGGGGAGGAGGGAGGAGGGGAGGCCGGCGGCGCGGTTAGGGTTTCCCTCCATGCGACAGAGGAGGGTGGTGCGCGGGGGTGGGGGAGGATTCGGGGCTATGTGTATGCAATATCGAACAGTTGTGAACTTTTTACATAAAGTATTAGAAAGATTGGTTAAGTAAGATGTTCATCAATGCACATTAACATGAGATCCCGCAACTATTATGCGAAAAATACACCCCAAACACTCATCGTGCATGGCTGGAACAATCTGACCAGAAGACATAAACCCCAAAATAGGCTCATCTCGCGCCCGGTAGCAGGACCGTGCTTGTCTCGCGCCCGATACGACAGGATGAGAGTCAATGGAGGCTAGTTTGCCACGGGGTCCGCCCGATGCGGCAAGACGGTTGGGGTAGCGGCAGGTATCAAGTGAGGTGGTGTCGAGGTCTTGGAAGCCGGGGTGGCGGTCCTGGTGGTGGTAGTGTGGTGCACATGGGCAGAGCCTGTCGCTCGGTGCTGCCCGGCAGCCATGGCCGTGTGAGTGGCGTGGTAGCCGGGGTGTGACGTCCGATGGCGGCGAGTTTTGGCCGGGGTGAAAACCTGCTCTATCTTCGGACAGAACGGTGGTGGCGTTGCTCGTTCCCTTCTTGACAGCAGAGTGGTACTTCTCCCAGGGAAGGCGAGCATGCATTTCATGTACGCGCTGCTCGTACCATGCAGCGAGCATGCAGTAGACGGTGTCCGGGTCATCGTCCGAGTTCGTCCACACCCCGGCCAAAACTCATGTTTTCTTTGGCTGGAGAGGCAGCTGGACCTGACGAAAAGGACGAGTCCATCTCATCTTCTTCTTAGGCAATTGTGAAGTTGGCTCCTCTACCTCTATTGCGTGCACAAACACTGATAACTGTCGTCATAATCCCGGGCCTGGATGAACGCCCACAGAAGCTCACCACGGGACTCAAAGACGTAGCTGTACTCGTACAAGGATTCAGCGTGATGTTGCAACTGCACCACCGGTGTCGCCGGCCTTGCGACCAGCGCGTCGTCGCCATTAGGCATGATGATGCGCCATTGGCCAGCCCCCAGCTGCAGCAGGATCTTGCCTCCATGGTACGCTACGCAAAACTGATGAAGATGACGGGAGCAGTGGGGCTCCTCAAGGGTCCTCGCCATGAGCGTCCACTCTGAGTCGCCAGGGCCAAGGATTGCTGCTGTGATCCGGCCTGTGACACTGGCGGAACAGAGGTTGTACAAAAGGGTTGTGCCGTCGTCGTAGATGAAGCCGCGGAGACAGAACGCCTTCTACTCCCACTCGCGACAGAGGTTGTGCGGGAGGAGAGGCAGGTGTGAGGTGGCTCCTGTGAGAGGGTCGTGGAGGATAGGGCAGAGGCATTCATTGGTGAGGCACCGAACAGCGGTGCCGCCGGAACTGGTCACCCAGACACCCACGATGCTTAGACAGCAGCGGCTGCGAGCGGTAGTTCGACCCGGAGAAGACGCATCTCATCTCGAGGCGCGCCGAGTCATCGTCCGTGGACGCCGCGAGGAGCCACGGAAGGAAATGAGCACTCCTCGTCATCGCCGCCGTTGGGGACCATGAGCCGCGCCATGGCTTGCAGACGGCGTGGAAGTGGACGAAGTCGGTGGCATGGTGCAGGCGACGGGAGATCTCGCGGGCATCACGGCGTGATGGGGAACAGAATCAGATCGATACCCGATCGGCTCTCATCTGGTTGCTACATTATATACTCGATCATTATTTTGACCAACGTAAGGACAGCCAGGATGTGTACACCCACCTTTTAAGGCTTGTAGTGAGCGTTCTCATGATTTGCCATTTCGACTTCTTCTTGCTTGCCGTTTTGGGGCGTGCTACACCGTCTGGCAAGCCGTCTGATTGTATGACGTGAGCAGTCCGTCCTCTTTTCCATTTTCCCGATTGTATGACGTGAGCAGTCCGTCCTCTTTTCTATTTTCCTGCAACACGTCATTTTCTAATTCTTTGCACGAGAGTTAGGCGTCCCTCTCGCGTCGCCTCCCACACGGTCCGCTCAGGAGGGCTCAGCCGCCGCCGACGCCTAGTTTCCCTCCAGCGTCCTTCTCCTCCTCCGCCGCTGCTGATGGTCGGTGCCGGCAAAGCCAGTGCGTCCGACGGCGGCGGCGGAAGGTCTCTCCTCTCTCTCCCGGATCCGCGGCGGCACGGGGCGTCCTGATCTGCGGGGTGCTGCCCTTCCGGCGGTGTGGCGGATCCCGAAGGCGGCGGTGTCGCGGCCATGCACGGGTGCCGAGATCCATGCGTGTGGGACCCCCGCTGGCGGCGGGATCGGTCGACGGTAGGCTTGGGCGATGGCATCGGTCGCGCGGTGCCGGATCTCGTCGCTCGTGGCGGATCTCGCCACTCCGGCCATCGTGGAGGAACCTGGACCTGGGGCGGCATCCTCGTTAGGCATGGAGACGGCACACTCTGTTGGCGATGTTCGTGGGGGGTGGATGGACGGCATCTTGACTGCGTGGGCGGTGAGTTGCCGGTGGATCTCCTCCGCGCTGCAGGCCTTCTCCTGCAGCACTTGGTGGCCTACGATCGTGGTCATCGGCCGCGGTGCGTTCGCGGAGGCTGGTAGAGGTGACATCGGACCAGGGGAAACTCTGGATGACTCGTTCATCCCGACGGTGGCGACAACCATGGTCGCCGTTCTCCTACATGTAGGCACCGTCGAGGTCCCAGCCCTCTACACCGCCCCCATGCCCGGGTGAAAACCCAAAATCTCCTTAGATTGGGCGGCGGCAGCACTGCGTATGTCGTACCCTTCTTGGAGGCGCCGCCTAGGGCGTTTGGGTGCTCGGTTAGAGGAACTGCATGCGAAGGGGATGGAACCAGTGGCAACAGGTGGTGTTCGCGACGGAGGAGCGGTGTGGCATCTGGCACGTCGACATCGGCGGGTCTCAGTGGCATGGAGCATCGGGGTCTCGCCGGTGGGCGTGTGATGATGGACGAGCGCAGGATGGTGGCGTTGTCTGGCGTTGTCATGGCATCGACGACAGCTAGACCGGGCAAGGTAGATGCAGCAGTACAACACTGAAGATGGATTGGTTGCAGGTGGCTGCGGCGCCCTCATACCCGGCAGGCGTCTTGGTTGAGGAGTGCGCCGGACTGGTAGGTGGCCCATACCCGACAGGCGTCCTGGTTGGGACCTCAGGTCTTAGATGTTAGGTTTGGTTGCGAGGTTTGTTTGGTATTAGGCCCGGACTATCAGCATCCCTTCATCAACTGGATAGAAGTAGCGACACATGTTGCCTAGACGGCGGCTTTAGTCCTACTGTTGTATGACTTTGTAAGGTCTTGTACGAATAATTAATAAAGTGGCTGCATGCATCGTCCAGATGCAGAGGCGGAGTCCTCCTCCTTTTCTAAAAAAACCGTCATTTGTTGCAAACCTCGTTCCTGCAACAAGATGCTTTTGCAAAATTTGTTCTCCTTATTGTAAAACCTAATTCCTGCGACAAGGTCCCAGTTGCAAAATTTGCAAAATCTCCAACCTCTCCGCTGTATTCTATCAAAAAGACCCTCTGTTTTAAAATTTACAGTAGCATCTCCGGTCTGTTCTCTGTATTTATAGAACACACACCTTGTTGCAATTTTCTTCAACAAAGACCATGTTGCAGGAAACGTCCTCGCGTCACAGCCGCCATTGCAACTACGTCGTTGTTGCATGAACTATTGCTGCAAGTTGCCCAGACAAAAGAAGCAGCGCGGGTATAAAGGCAACACTACTACTAGATAGCAGTAGTGTGGGGCCAACCAACACTACTGCTAGGTATGGATAGCAGTATGACTGTTTCAACCAACACTACTGCTACAAGTAGGCTCTAGCCTCAAGGGAGTAGCGAGGACACCCGCTACTACTAGGTGTTTAACTCACGCTACTACTAGGGTTTTTCCTAATAGTGTAGGTGCCGAATTGCAGTAAATCGCACCATGCAGGGTTCCATGGTGCTGAAAACAATGAGTTATTTTCGGAACAGGGTGATAATTCCCGGCCTCTGCATCATGTTATGCACACCGCCATTTTTATTAAACAAAGTAGCAACAGACTGAGTGGAGAAATAAGATTATGATAAACTGAGATTTTCAGCTATACAATTTCTCTTTGATATATAGTATTTTTTTAGAAAGGAAAAACAATAATTTTCTTCAACTTTTTAAAGTCTGGTGAACCCAACGAGACAACCAAGGCAGTCATAGGTCAGCCATGGGTACGTTCCGGTCCCCCTGATGCCGCTCCGATGAAGATTAGTGCTAACAACAGAGCAACCAAAGCTAGTCCACCTGCTCTTTCAACGGGAGTCGATGAGGAACCAAAGAAATGCACCCACCAGCGTTGAGAACTTTCAACAACATGAGACGGGCGAGCTGACTCGTTGGTCCCAACATCCAGCAATTCATGCTCTTGTGTTTCAGCCCATTCCTCTGCGTCAGAATGCTCTGCTTCGGCTTGACTTCGCACCACTTGAGCCCGCATTGCCAGCACACGGGCGTGTTGTTTCTACCGGCGGCGTTGCTCTGCTTCAGCTTTTCTGCGCTCCACTTCAGCTCGCTTCGCCAGCACGCGGGCTTGTTTCTTCTCCTGGCGGCGTTGTGCTCGGGGCTTTACAATCGTGGGTTGCAACTCTTGCTGCTCCTCCATTTCATCCAGTTCCTCTGTTTCGCTGTCCTCTGCTTTGTCTTGAATGCGCTCCGCTTCAGCTCCTTGCTGCTCTTGCATTTCAACCAGTTCCTCTGTTTTGCTGTCCTCTGCTCTGTCTTGATTGCGCTCCGCTTCAGCTCCCTTCGTCGACGTACTTTCAGGTACCAACGCTTCCTCATCGGTGATTTCCATGTTAGTTATTGTGTTCTTTTGCCTAATCACAATCCTGCCACAAAGGTCATAAGTTTGGTGCCATATGCAATTGCAACAGCAATGCAAAAAACTATGACATGCCATTAAAAAAAATTTGGACCTGGCAGTCCAGAACAAATTATAAATATGCTTGTATGAACAAAAAAATAGCATGATAAACTAGCATATGTGTGAAAGCTATATCATTGTTTAACAGCGGAAATGAAATAAAAATAGCAAAAACAAGTACCTTCGTAAAGCCATCAAATATCCAAGAGAGACAATAGGTCCACCACCACCTAAGTTAATTGTTCTCTTTAGCCTGACGGATATTGAGCAATCAGTTACATATTTATCATGAGTTACAGCAAAATTTCGCCATATGAGAGCAAAAAATTGACATATACAACATAAGGACCTACGTGTTATATATTTGGCACTACACTGCATGATAGCATTGCTTGAGGTTTACGTGCAATAACATATACTCCCTCCGTTCCTAAATATTTGTCTTTTTAGACATTTCAAATGGAGTACCACATACGGATGTATGTAGACATATTTTAGAGTGTAGATTCACTCATTTTGCTCCGTATGTAGTCAATTGTTGAAATCTCTACAAAGACGATCGGAAGGGCATTCATAGTGTCATCATACAAATATGATGATTACCTGAAATCAGTAGAGCTCCACACGTAAATGATGCCATGTGATGTCCCTGTAATTAATAACGGGAGGTTTGGATGGGCAAGGACAGAAAGAACTGGAGCCCTAACTTCGATTGTACAAATGCCTTCCCTTTTCTGCAAGTCCCAGATCTGATTTCAAAGAAACACAGCGAATATTCTTTAGTATTGTTTCTTTTTCAAAAAGGTGGATCTTCCCTACCTCTACAACTACCATTTTTAGAACAAGCCTACTGTATAACTTAGCTAGTGGGCGGTTTGATCATAATGGTACATATATATACCATGATAGTGCCATCCTCAGAGCAACTGACCAAATAGTGTTGACCTCCATGTGGGATAAAATCAACGCAGTTCACAGTACCGGAATGCCCACCGAAAGAATATTCAGGGTAGAGAGAACCAAGCAGCCAAACCTGAATATCATCAAGCATATACAAGGAGGACTGAAGGTCTAGCAGTAAAAGTTATGAAGTTAAAGTTTCACTAGCAAAAAAAGGAGAAGTCTGGCCAGACAAACCTGTACTTTGCCATTCTTACACCCAGTCGCAAAACATTCGGCATCCCCAGGGTTAAATGCGGCCGCCTCTGGTACATCAGACCAACCAGCCCAAAATCTTTGTTTGGGCTTCCAGCCCTGCTCCCAGTCTAAAACCACTGCCTGTGATAACAACACATACGGTAGGATTGGATGAACGGCTAGTATTGGACTGGAGGACACATAATGCGGAGGTATGACACTCCTGATCTTTTCGATTTTCGATACACATGCACAATCGTACACATGGAGGTGATTATCACGTGTCACAGCTACAATGCATTCCCTTGCAATAAATTTCATGGAGCAAACTGCAATGTGAGTGATCAATTTAATTAGTACTCTATGGTACTGTATATTTATATGACATATACAAGCTTAATTACTACTCATAGATACGAGTCAGAAAGAATACCTTCATCATCTGAGACTTTAAATGAGTTCAGTGGGTGCTACATGTCGTAGAAAATAACTTTGTCAGCTCAACGGAAAAGGCCAAGGTGTAAATTTACCAGCATATAAACATACTAATCGTTTTTTGTTATGATCACCCTTAACATTTAGGCGCGGTACATATATACGGAGAATAATGTAACTATATAAGAGAATGAATTAGCTTGCCTTCATCTCATGGTTCCATACGTGAGCAGATCCACTATAATGGCCAGTTAAAATCCTGTGTGACAACAAGAAATTTATTGTATGTTATAATGAAATCCACATTGATTTAAACAAAGAAACAGGGATACAATGAAATATGTCACCCACCATAGTTCTGTTGGATGTGTATCCAGGGAACATATACTGTCAGGATTATACTTCACTGATATATGCTGACCAAACAAAACACCAGTCAACACGAGAGACAATAGCTGAAATTAAGTTGGAGGACACATATATGCAAGTCTACATTTGGCAGGTCGTTGTCATCCAATTTCCCGCAGGAAAGCAAATGCATTGAATTCAATACATAGAGAAACAGAAGTGTTGATCGAGTTTGGTTGTGTGTAATAAAATTTTGTGAAAAATGACTTAAATAGGGTGCCGTGAGAGGCCCGTGTTAACAATTCCACTAACAGGCCACCCTCCAGTTGTCACCAGGACACCTACCAGGTAACAGCACTGAAGGTTGATCATGATTGTTGTCTGTGATCGCACAGCAATAGTCGATGTAGGGGCCACAATCCAAACAGCCCACACCACCATTGATGCAAAGTCATATGTCCTTTTTTCAATTAAAATATCAATTTCATTATTGTCAAGAATATCCCATATTATGGAATCATAGACATCAACGTTACTTGAAACTGAAAAGAACTTACTAAAGCACCCCTTGCGATACAATAAATTGATTAGCCCCTTTTCAAAAAAAATTCATCCGACAAATGCTTCTTAGCAACAATATAACACCTAAATTGTGAAGAAAAGTAAATACCTAGATTTTTAAAAAATAAATTTATAACCCTAACATCTAAAATGCTTTAGTAAATTGGTTGTACTCATAAAGAGAAGAAGGTAAATCACACATGCAGCGGTTGGAGATGCCTGAAGCAGAGGGCCGAGAGACGCATGCCTAGTGCAAGTGATGTGGGGTACAGAGGAGGAGGCAAGGTGCCCTCTAGTCTTCCAGACAAAGATGAAAGGTCACGATTAAGCGAGTGGCAATTAGCGAGCTAATGATGTGTCATGCAATTCTTTCCCGATTCTCAGCCACTCCCGAGCCTGATTCGTGGTAATTAGCGCCTTTCTTTTTTTTTAAGAATGTGATGTTGGCTCGCCAAATTATGCATACAAACAGACGTTAAAATGCAGACCCCCTCCCCCACCCCCCGGCACCCAGGTCTGGGCCAAGGCAGTTAACACTCGTGTTGTGTTCCAAAGCTGGCCCTGCTTCACAGCTAGAGCTTTGGGTGGGATCACCATGCCCGTTAATCCACCACGGCCTAGGGTGGTCATCCCACGTTAACCTACGATGTCCTAATATTAATGGGTCTCGGATCTCGCTGCACCACTCTTACCACCTCTCCCACGGGTGTGGATCCGGGAGGCGTGTCACCATCCCCGTACTCGTCCTCCGATGACCGGGCTAGTCATCCTGCATTTATCTGCATTCGATGCACCTCTCCTGGGTCGTAGATCCCAAGTGTGTCACCTCCAACACCATTGCCGCCTACATCCGGTTGTGGATTTGCCACGGGTTGTGGTCCCCACTCGTCAACTACCGCTTAGGGTGTTCAACCCCTTCCTC
Organism: Triticum aestivum; assembly: GCF_018294505.1. Lineage (NCBI taxonomy): Eukaryota > Viridiplantae > Streptophyta > Magnoliopsida > Poales > Poaceae > Triticum > Triticum aestivum. The sequence continues at coordinate 759,491,870 of NC_057813.1, read as the reverse complement.
CCATCGACGCATCGCCATCCCTACCTATCCTGGTTTTCCCACCATAGCTCTGCTCAGCCATTGCGGGAAGTTCTACCATCCACTCTCTCTTCGTCATGTTGTAGGGGATCCAGGGAGGCGGGGAGCACCCTCTATTGTCTATGTTATTAGTGTAGTAGTGCTATACTACTACAGTAGTGTGGTAGTGCTACTATCACACACACACACACACACACACACACACACACACACACACACAGATCAACGTAATGTTGAACTCTCCAACTCTCTCCTGGGAGTACTTAAGATAATTTTTTGTGTTCAACTGAATTAACTCACCTCAGATCGGATCTCTTCGTACATCGGATAGACGGCTTCCAAGGTCACCTCATGCACCATATTCTTGAATTGTTCAGCCTCCATGAAAAATTTATCAGACTCCAATCTGTCTTTGAATACCGTGTAATTGTCTCGCAAGAAATAACTCTGGATGGCTAGATCAAAGTCTCTTGCTCTCTCTAACTTCATCTCCTCTTTCGTTGTCACCATTAAAGTTTGAGTGGATCTCTGCGGAACAATGCCATACAATGGCAGTTTGGTAAAGCACCACGGGGACTTGCCGCTCCTGTCTACAAGTCTAAATGCCACTTCTTCATCAGTATTGTTTGTTAGGTGCAATAAGCATGGATAGGGCTCATTAGGATGGTAGGGGAAGCAGAGTTCCTGCGGGCTGACATCAAGTAGCTTGCTCATGGACCCTGTGATCTGCTAAATAGAAGCATTGGCCATCTAGGTAAGTATTCACAGGTCTTAAAAATAGGAGCTATGAGTAATTAAAAATGCGCAGAACTCGTATGAACTAATTAATATTTTGTGAAGGACAGAGTAACACCCCTGACAAAAATAAAAATAACAAACATGCTCAAAGGGAATTTGTCCCCCTATTCAACCTGCACAAGCTGACAGGGCGTCGTGAGCCTATCTATATGCCACACCTGCTCCACATCGAGGGAGCCAGGGATTTATTTCTGGAAAGTCACCAGATATTGCCCGCAGATATGCTAGCGACAACGATCCGAAGGACGGACCATCGACTTGGAGAAGAAAGCAAAGATTAAGTCTGGACAAGGAGACCCAACCCCAAGTCACCGCTGAAAGAGGCTTCGCATGATTTGATTGACGAGACCACCAGAAACGAGCTAGAAACATCATTATTGACAAATCTCCCCCGCACAACCACACAGATCGGATCTAGGAAAACCAATCCTCACTTGTCAGCCGCAATTCTATAACCACCGCCAATGATATGGGGATGGGACTGAAGGAACTTATTTCACTTTGTTGTCACCTCTACCACCAGAAAAAACGACATGAGGATAGCAACACCTAACATACTAGACCAAGACACTCAGCGGGTGTGAAGTTACGTAGTCTCCCATACTGCGGGGCGCCAAAAACGGCCACAGGAGACGAGGAAGACAAACAGAACCAATCGCTGAGGATGAAAACTGTGTAGGGGCTAGAGTTGTACAGTGCCAAGGTTGTCATGGCTTTAATAGCTGCCTATCAATTCAATACGAATTTCATAATTACTTAGAGAGATCGATTTACATTGTGGAAGGAACCTATTATGAGTGAAACTAGACAAGTGAACTTGGTAAGCAGCTTCACAAATAATAAACTCAAAGTCTATATTTAATGAACTCACCTTAGACTTTGTGTCTCCAGCATGTTGTCCCATATTCGCACTTATCTGCTTCTCATTGTAATTTGTTGATTGCTCCTGCCAATTCTTATTAGCAATTTCCATAATTGCTACTGTGTTATAATTTCCAATCACGACCCTAACATACATACTTGTATAACATTATTAGTCTGCGTTTAAATTATGAAGTATGGCAATATGCGCTCTTATGCATATAAGGAAAAAGGATGAAAATATACCTTCCCATCACACATGCGAGATGGTGGACACCTCCGAAACAGTCAATGTTGATAATTATTTTGAGCGTGGGGGGGCATGAATATATCCTATGGAAATTTTTTCTATCAGAAAGTAGAGTGGAAATCCATGTATGGTCTTGTATATTTAGTGCAGACATCAATAGTCGACTAACTAATGCTATGTCAACAACAAATGGTTCACTAATGCATGTGCTTCTGTAGGACACCATCTACAGTAACTAAATTTAATATTACCTGCAGTTTGTCGTGCTCCAAAAATAAAGAACACCATCTTCTGTACCTGTAATTAGAGTCTCAAGACTGGGTTGGTACAGGACAGCTGTAACTGGAGCTACGAATGCTGTAAGTGTATATGCACATATCTTCTTCTGCAAATACCATATCTGATTTGGGCAGAAGAGATTAAAGCATGCGTTACAAGCATTGCCATATATACACGTACGTACTGTTTTAGCATGTTTTTCCATAAGAATGGCATACCTTGGCAGTATGATCATGTGATCCCGTAATCAAAAACTCGTTACTGTGGCATGTGAAGAAATCCAAGCAGTTCACTTTGTGCAAATGCCCAGATAGCGCATAGTTAGAGCTTGGACAATCAAGACTCCAAACCTTCACAACCATCTGTGTGGGAGGTCATCACCAAAGAAAGTAAAGAAAATGTGTTGAAATATAGGGTGGGCCTTAGGCCCATCCAACCGGATTACCTTGTGTACCTAATGGATGTTACTCTCACTTCTATTTCATAAGTTTATGCTTGTCGAGATGGTGACTACTGGAACGATGCGGTCGGTAGCGAGATGGATTCCATCTTTGCTAACTTGGCATGGGAAATCACTGAGCGTCCCTATGGTTGCAACCATTGGGATGTAATTGGGTGTTGAGAGAGAAGCTTGGGCTTGGTGGTAGAATTGAAAAGTAAAAGGTCAGTATTGTGGCCAATATTATACCTAGAAAGAAGTAGTTTTCTTCTATACTTTGCCCAACTAGCCAGACTGACAACCATTCAAGTGTTACCCTCGTTTGCTGCCTTGCATGTTCTTCTCGTCCATAAGATGAACGCTAAGATGTCTTTCCTAAATGGAGATCTAGACAAGGAATCTACATGCAACATCTAGATGGCTTTGTAATAGATAGTCACGAAGGGAAGGTGTGTAGGTTGCTTCAATCTTTATATGGCCTGAAACAAGCATGTAAGCAATGGCATGAGAAGTCTGATAAAATATTGACATCTGTTGGCTTTGTTGTTAAAGAAGACGACAAATGTGTATACTATCGCTTCGGTGGGAGTGAAGGAGTTATACTATATTTGCATGTTGTTGGCATACTGATATTTGGAAGTAACCTCAAAGTCATTGAGCAGGCTAATACTTTTCTATCTCAAAACTTTGAGATGAAGGACATTGGTGTGGCTGATGTTATCTTGAACATCAAGCTATTTAGAGATAATGAGGGTGCGACTACACTTCTACAATTCCACTAAGTTAAGAAGATTTTGAGTTGTTTTGTACATTCGTACTACAAAATTTCTCCAACACCATATGATCCTGGTGTGTGAATTCAAAAGTTTGAAGGCACGACTAAAGATAAATTGAGATAATCTCAAATTATTGGTTCACTCGTGTATCTGGTTTGGGCTACAAGGCCCGATATCATGTTTGTTGTGTGCAAATTTTGTCGGTTTTCCGCCAATCTGAGAGATGTACATTAGGCATGATGTTGAAAGAGTTATGTGCTATCTAAAAGGTACTATGATCTATGGACTTCACTATACCTGATACTTGTCGGTACTTGAATGGTATAGTGATGCATATTGGATCTCCGATGCTGATGATATGAAGGCCCCAAGTGGATATATGTTCACACTTGGAGGTGGCGCAGTTTCATGGAAGTCTTGCAAGCAAACTGTCTTAGGGAAGTCGATAATGGAAGGACAACTCATAACATTTAACACATCATGTGTCAAAGCATAATGACTTCGAGAGCTTTTGGTGGACTTGCCAGTGGTTGAAAAGCCCGCTCCGGCTATTCTTATGAACTATGACAATGTGACAGTTGTTCTCAAGGCAAAGAGTTCAAAGAAAAGAATAAAATCCACAAAGCAAACAAGAAGGAGATTAAAAGCTATCATATATGCAAGAGACTCTAGGGTGATAGTGTTGGATACTATCCAGTCAGCTAAGAATCTGACAGATTCCTTCACTAAAGGAGTATAATGTGGCGTGATTGAAAATGCAAAGAGGGAGATGGGTATGAGGCACGGTCTTCCACTCTGTTCACTGGAGGAAAGACAATAAAGTAAACAATTCTTGAAAGGAATTGGCTCTACCGGAACAGAGGAATTGGCTCGCTCCTTCGCTCGAAGTTTCCATGGTGGTTACCCAACCTATATGATCAGAGATCACGTGAAGCAGGATCTCGGAAAACAAGCTACTAGTAACTAAGGAGCATAACGTAATAACCCACTCCATTGAAGATGCAATACTCTCTGAAACTGTTGGCAGGTTGACTTTTGTCTTAATGTGTTGAGGCTTTATAAAAAAGATGTTGTAATACTGAGCAATCTTTGGAAGAACACACCTATATGAGTTCAACTCCTAGTCACAATCTATGATATAGGATGATCTCGAGTAAGCTAATGAATAGGACAGGGGCGTTACTAATATGCTCCACCCAAGGGATCAGCCTGGGACTGCCTAGTACCGGTGAGACATTTGGTGAAACTCCTTTAAGCCAAACTAACAATTCAAGGCATAATCCATTTCTTAGTTTTCAAGAAGTGTAGGTACTTCCCCCAGGTGGATGTTCAACCTTAACTGGTCTCAAGTGAAAATATTAATATATCAAAACAATGTTTGAAACAAAGAACACTATGGACCTTCGAGATATCATAAGGGATTCATGCTTCAGGCACATCTAACAATTTCATAAAATCCCTAAGGTCCCATGAGGGTGTCATGACTAGGTGGTGTGAGGGTTGGCACCACCCCGCTAGTGGTAGGCGTTTTAGACCTCTTTAAAAGGCGTTCTCTTCCACATTTATTGGAGCTTGAGAAGGAGTGGTTCTCTCGCGCTTCCACTTTGCTACACGCCTCACGTCGCCATGCCTCACCCGCGAGTGCGTCGTGTTTCCTGATTGAACTGAGATCAGACCTATGTCATGCATGCACTTAGTTTTTGCCGGTCAAGAACATTGGTCATTAATTATGTGTCATTAATGAGCGAGCCAAGAATATAGACGTTAGGCCGTGGGAACTTGCCGACACCAATGTATTTCTACCCGACATCTCGCTAGCTGACTCAGCATATATACTGTAAGCGTCGGCAACCATAGCCACGACATCAGATCAGATCGCATCTGCCAGCTCCCGCACACTGCCCACCATCGTTCCTCTTGCTCCTGCTACAGGCTATTAGATCTCGTCCACCGTGTGCACGACTATATGAGAGAGCGGACCTCCAGAACCCTGCCCTTTGCAATCCTGCACCGGGAGAAGGGTTATTGGTTTTTTGGGAGCATCTCCTACCTAACTGCTTGCCGCGGGTCGTCTTTGTCCACTACTTCATCTACATCCTCATCGCCTTCGTCGTCATTAACATGTCCAGCGAAGCGGAGAAACTCGCTGCCGTGAAGAAGGTGCCGCCGTGGCCAACTAATAGGTATAACTCGTTTATCCTGCTCCTATTTATTTTTGTGTTGGTCGTACTAGCTATTTGCAAAGATATATCTGCTATATGTCTAGTATGTAATTACGTGATCAAATATCAGTATGTGTTTAATATTGTCAACGTCATGTTTATGATTTTTTCTGTATTAAGTTAATAAATAATACTAATTTACTCAACAAACTAAAGGTACAGTAGAAACGTTTTGTTAGCCCAGTCCATGTCATTGAGAGTACTTTGCGGCGACCCGTGACAATCAACGATCCAACAGCGACGATGCAACACACTCCTACCGATGGAATCACAACGAAGTCTCATTACGTCGATATGCACCGCACGTCTGCACCATACAGGAACCTGGCCTCGGATACACACGTACGTAAAAAGCCAACACACCTGTCTTCATCATACTAAAATTAATAGAGAGAGAGTCCCATACCTCCACAGTGTTGTCTGAACTAGCTGAAGCAGTAGCGAAGTTGTGATTTGTGTTAAATGCCACATGACACACTCTGTCCCCGTATATAAAATTCGCAACATTAAATGCCTGCACACACTCCCAACCCTTGTCCCAGTCCCAAAGTTTCATGTGTGTACCCGCTGTCAGCAAATACGGCCGGGTTGGGTGAACAGCCATTGTCGTGAGAAACCCTTCAGATCTTGTAACTCTGAAACTTGTGATCTTTTCCATTTTTTCATAGTTGTACACATGGACGTGACCATTTCCTGTGCCCGTAACAGTCCATTGTTTCCGTTGAATAAATATAACGCTTCTAAGATCTGCAGCGAGGAAGGTGGTCAATTTATTAGCCCGTCGACACATTGCGTGATATAAGAATTAACTGAAGTTGATAAGAAATCATGCCTTGTTTCGATGAGAGTTCAAATGAATCCACTTTTCTCTGCCGTAATACAATAGAGAAATTAGTATGTTAGTAAACAGTGACCAAAGACTGCCAAAACAGACCAATTGTCTTTATCTAAAAATATCAGTACACACTTGCCTGTGTCTGGTAGTCCCAAATAGTAACATGTCCTGAATCTTCCCCAACTATTATCCTGCCACAAAATATTTAACTGATTAATTAACCACGAAACATATATGTACAATATCCTGCCTACACATAAAAAACAATCATGTATGTTCAGTAAAAAGGAGAGGTCCCAACGCCGAACTACGAACTGGCCAAGGGCCCATTCCTGATCTAAATAACACTGGCGACTTGTTGCTTCCATTCCATTTTAATATCAATCAAAAAAATCGCTGTACATCTTCGAAGAAATATGGAAGGAGAAAGTTGTAGGCATAAAGGATGTAGGTGCACCCGGGTTGAACTACACCTTTTCAAATTAAAGGTGGAGGAGCCATATGAATATTCAACAATTAATGAACAAACAAATTAAGAAATATAACTTCATCTCGACTTCCACTCACCATTGCTTGTCCGGGTTTGTATCCAAGGAATACCGGAGGACAACCCGTACCTGGCATATAATCTGATTCAACAAGGGTATGGTTAACAGTTGGTCGGGGTCCACCTTGAAGTTTTACTGCACACACATAGTAAACCTGACAGAGAAGATACAATTCATACCTTTATTGTGGGTGTGGTTGGCTAAATATATCACCATGCGTGCATGCATGTAAGTGCAGTCCAGAACCGGCCACCACCACAAAATACAAGTGAAACAACACAAAAGGTGAATTAATATTTACACAGGAGTATCAACCTTACAATTTCTCCCGGCAAAGTTCTAAATCAGCGATATTTATTTTGGGACGGAGGAAGTATTAAATAAGTAGAAAAGGAATGGATAATATTAGTCGTGCTAAAAGGAGACTGATGTTCATCTTTGATCGTTTTTCTACCTAATAACTTGATGGGAAGATTGAAGTAATGTTCTCATAAGATGTTATTTCCAACAGTTATTTGTATTATTATAACGACATATTATTAACAATGTGACAATGAACTGCTTTAACTAACAATATTTATGGGTAAATAACTCACACATAACTGCGTTAACTAACATTTTTATGGGAAAATAACTCACATAGAAATTAATTATGGAAACAAATTTTGCATGGTTTTTATTAGTTGTAGTGTTCTGTATTTTTCAACACATAAGGAAGAACTATTAATATGTCAATGTTAACATAAGATTTCATCGTAACGTACATACTAATTAACAATACTTACGTGGGAATGTGGAGGTCGCGGAACTAGTTCATAACGTCTATGTTGATAAAGTAATATCTTACCATAGACAACAGTGTCGTGATGTGTCGAGGCAGAGTATAAAGTGCTTTGAACTCCACAATTGTCTGCACTGCATTCCTCTTCACACTAAAACAATGGCCTAAACGGTATCTTTCGAAAGAATCAAAATCCCCTTGTGTAAATGTAGCACTATGGAGGATCAGATCTGTGATCCACTTTCGTGGAAACTCTTCTTTTGCTTGTGTGGGTACGATGAGGGTGCAAGGGGTGTTAGGCGGCACAACACCATACAATGGCAGCCTTAGGAAGGAGGGCCCCCCACTTTTCTCCCTAAGCGTAAATGTGATGTGTTTGTCGGTGTTATTTGTTAGCTGAAGCGGACACATGATAACCTTGTTTGCCTCGAAGGGGAAGCGAAGTGCTGGCGGGTGAAGGATAAGAAGATTGTTGGGCCCACCCTCTGGAATTACATGTGTACTACTTTTTTCTGATAAAATCCTATCAATTATATGCGTCATACTTTCTGGTCTCTTGGCTGGTATTAAGTTAGTGCACTCAATCCCAATCTCAGCACATACTTGTATTTGACCCCACCATGATATGTCTGACTTATGACTCCAAATTTCACGTACCTGGGGAGATTCCAATAATGATGACATTATGAAGGGAACAATCTTTTTGAATTAAAGCTCAACTTTAATGCATAAGATCGTTATTTCAAATTTTAACTTGGAAAGGACACATATAGAATTTTTATTACATCTTCAATACTTCGAGACCCCTTCATTCCGGTCAAAAGCTCCATAATTATAACACCAAGACTGTACAAGTCAAACTTGCGTGTGACTTGTAATACCTCTCCTTCATTCTCATGCCATTCCGGTGCCCAATATCCCCTAAAGACACATATAGCCTCATAAATTAGTGATATGCAGAGTGAATGCGATATAAAATTACATTACGGCTAAAAAAGTTAAAGATCAATAGGCTTTAGTTGGCTTACAATGTTCCTCGCACATTATTAGTCATGAATCTTGTTTGATTTTCCTCAATACACCTTGACTGTCCAAAATCGGTAATTTTCGGAGTCATATGTTCATCCAACAATATGTTTCCCGGTTTTAAATCCAAGTGCAGAATATTTTGATTGTGAAGATAATTTAACCCCTTACAGATCCCTTTTATTACTCGGTAGCGCTCTATCCATTCAAGTTCTCTGGGTGAATCTACAAAAGGGAGATGAGAAATGGGAATTAGTTTAGTACATATATTAGACACTTGAGTTTCTTAACTTGTGGACGCAAGATGAGAAAATAAGTTCAGTTATATGCCTAAGTTCGTTGAACCAACAAAGCAATCCCCAATGAAGAAAATTAAGATGGAAACATGGTCTTACTCTTGATATAAACATCAAGACTTCCCTTTGGTAGATACTCAAAGACGAGCAATCTTTGTTGCACATCTGCCATGACTAATGTTCCGTTGTTATTTGCCATATTTCCTTGTGTGTCGGAACAATATCCCAGAAATCGTACGATATTCTTGTGCTTCACCTTCACGAGACATTTAACCTCTTCTTGAAATTCTTTCTCGTGGATGTGCGTATTGAGCAACTTCTTTACAGCTACGGATCCATTCTCAAGTGTTGCCTGAAGCCGGCCAGGAGATGCATGGATAAACATGAGTACTCATTTCTGATAAATTTTTATGACTGAGAGCTTGAGAAGGGGCAGGTGTGAGGGTGTTGTACCTTATAAACAGTCGCAAAGCCGCCTCTGCCAATTTCCATGTCATTGGAGAAACCATGTGTGATTTCTAACAAAAGTGACAAAGGCAGGGCCGTGGGCTCTAGGGTCGGATCCACTAGCATATACTCCAGGTCACGTTGTGTAATAATAGCTTGTCCAACCATTGCGTAGCCTGATTATATACGACATCAGCAGCACTAGCAGGAAACAAGAGTTTGCGTACAAATCATCTACACATATGGGAGAAGTAGCTAAAGCGAGCTGGCATCATATCGAGACATATATGCAAATAGAGAGTGGTTTTTCAGCTCCCGAGTGCATAGGCACCATCTATGAACAGTAAAATCAAAACAAATAGAAAAAAAAACTTTGGATCATCAAAGATGATCAAACTTTTTAGGTGCTTTCAAGTTTTCATGCCAAAAAACCATTCGAGGAGCTCTATACACGGAAAAGAGTTCAGTGCTTGAAGTTTTGAGCACTTTTAGCACTGAAATATGAAACTCGTTCGTGCACCGTTGTCTACATGACATTTTGGCATGAAAACTTGCAAGAAACTAAAAAGTTTGACCATCTTTGTTGTTGCAAACTTTCATATTTCTTTGATTTTTTGTCTATTTTTTTGAATTTACTGTTGATAGAGGTGCGTAGGCACGCCCTGGAGCTGTCACACCTTTCTCATGCAAATAGGAAAATCCAAATATTAACTTCCTTAATTTAGAGTGCTTTAATTAAATTGGAGAGCACTCAATAAGATGCAATGAACAGAGCAACCATACCTTGGAAAACCTGATGTTATTTTTAGTTTCATAGTTCACCTTGCCTTCCAAGTTTCAATCCACCAAGCATAACGAGTTGGAAGTTTTCTTGACCCGTAAAACATAAAGCTTCGAGGAGAGACTAGAGTATCCTAAACTACTCTCCTAATTAAGCAGACGTTCAAATTAAGAAGGTAAGGTAATTACCTGGAGATATATCAAGCCCTGCTGCTGCACAAGGCTTGTCTTCAACAGGTACACACACACACACACACACACACACACAGAGGGGGGGGGGGTTGTATTGGTGATGCCAGATCTTGTGAAGGTATACTGGGGGGGAGACCGAAGGTATAAAAGTTGCTCCAGCATTAGGTTGACATGACCGACTCTACACCTGCCTTAAAAGTCATATGTGGGCCTCAAAAGAAAGTTCAATTATTGTTCAGAAGAGACAAAATTTGAAAGACTATCATTGCACAATATGTGTCCGTCATAAGACATTGTTTAAGCTAGCCCAAGCTAGACATTGTTTGTACTACGCCAAGATAACTTAGTGTACACTAGGGATCATGACCCGTGATCGACCCTTTGTCGTATTTAGGGACTAACCTGCCATTGGTATATTTCAAAGTCTACATATCATGTGATCCTCATCGACGTACATGCTGACAAGGAAGACTCGCATGTTCAGATACGATCAAGTCATTGAGTTAGGTACTAGGTAGCTGTTTCAACAATAAGAAAAAAGGGTAGATGTGATTATAGTCTATAATGCGTGTCCATCTCAACCATTGTAAATTAATTCGTACAAGTCCCAATTTGCTGCTCCATGTGATTGAAATTAATTTAGTTATGTTTGTTACGCTAGAGTCTGGTGCCAAGGACAAAGCTAGCAAATCGAACCCCACCTGCTCTCCTACAAAAACAATGACGAAGATGGACGAGCCACTAATTGAAAGGCCATTGTGGTCTAAACCATCGTTGTCTAAACCATGTCTTTGGTTGGTAAATATCAAGAATTGTTGGAATCCATCTGCTCTACTCCGGTGGTTTGTGCTTAATAGTATTGTGAATGAGACAGAATTTTCAGCACCCGGGTGCCCCTACACATTCTATAAACAGTAAATTCAAAACAAACAAAAAAAAAGTCAAAAAAGTCTGAAACTTTGAAACATCAAACATGATCAATCTTTTGATGATCTTGCAAAGTTTTAGCTAAAAATAACATTCGAGGAGCCCTCACCTAAAAAAACAAAACCATTGTTTAAAGTTTATGTACATTTTTTAGCAGTAATTTTTTTTGCTGGGGGCTACATGAAGGTTTTTGTTGCTAAACTTTGCAAGAACATCAAAACTTTGATCCATGAAAGTTTCATATTGTTTTATTTTGTTTCAATTCTTTACGAGTTTACTGTTCATGCGTGTTCCTAGGCAGCCGGGAGCTGTTACAGTTTTCTCATTGTGAATTGGAAACGGCACGAGCTCCACTGAATAACTATCACGGCATGCATCCAGCGAACGCTGTCCCCAAAATCAATTTCAGTTCAGTTATTGCCGACCTTATTGCCGGATAGGAGACACGACAAGGTGGGTTACAGTGCGCTTGAGGCAACCTGCACGGCATGAGCTTTGCTTCCTTGGGATTTCCAAAATAACGTTGCAGACGGGTTGTGACCGGTAAGTACCATACAACTTTCTGGGAAGATATCTTTCGGGCCTTCTTATATCGAGAAGCATTACACACTGGACAGCTGGGTTTTTTCACGTGCTCCTTCCGATAAATGATGCAATTGTTGGTGCATGCATGGTATCTAACGTGCGGCAGATCAAGAGGGCACACGATCTTCTTGGCCTCATCCAAACTAGTAGGACATAGATTCCCCGTGGGAAGAACATCCTTTAGGTACTTGAGAAGGTCATCAAGGCTAGTGTCAGTCCATTTGTTTTTAGCCTTCGTATTTAGAAGTTCGAGCCTGAAACTCAAGCGGGTCACCTCGGGATCGCAACCATCATACAACGAAGTGTTTGAGTCTACCATCAATTGCTCTAGCTTGGCCTCCTCTCTAGAAGCAGCTTGTCAGTACTCGTTTCCTTGCGAAGCAGTTCTCGAACATGAGGGTCCCGCACGATTGAACTTAGTAGCGACGAAGTCTGCGGCATGTAGTCCACGTTTTTCTGCCGCCATGTCCGGCCTCTTCTCCACCGCCATATCCGACCTCTTCCCTGCCGCCATGTCTGGCCACTTCTCCGCCGCCATTATCGTCATCTTTTCGTCTTGCCCCGTGCAGTCATTGGCTGCCCCGTCGGCACCCTCATCATCATCATCATCATCATCATCATCTTCTTCTTCTTCTTCTTCAATTATCCACCGAGTACAGCCATCCATGAAACGACCGTCCTTATAGGGGTCGAGCCAAACTTCTCCTTTGCATCTTCAACACGGACATATAATCTTTGTCCAGCTATTTTCATTCATGTCCTGCACCGTGGACCGCAACCACCTTTCCACCATTGTTCCACTAACTATCATGAACACATGCGCGGTAATAATAATAAATTGATTATAAAAATGCATGCATGCATCAAAGTCATACAAAAATTCGGCATGACCTTCCATAAAAAGTAGGACATATAGAGTTTGCCCGAAATTCGCCGAAATGGAAATAAATCAACATGGCAGATCTAGTTAGGGAGGTACATAGGTCACTTCATGAAATGGGTAGATCTACCTAGCTAGTTGAGGAAGGAGATGACTCTAACTAGTGGAGGGGGAGGAAAAAGGGAAAGGAGTTGCATTAATCAAGGTGGTGTAGTTAGTTAGGAGCAATAAAGAGAGAGAAAGAGAGTAATGGGGGCAGAAGTAGTAAGGAAGAAGCAAAGTGAGGGAGAGAGAAGGCGGGAGCTAGGGGAAAGTGAAAGGAAGAGAGGATGGGGGAGGGGGAGGGGAAGGGGAAGGGGAGGAAAAAGATGGCTGCGCTTTAGCAGTAGCGCAGGGGAGGAAAAAGGCGCTGCTGCTAAAACAGTAGTAGCAACGTGCTACTAAACAAGGCGGTACTGCTAAGAGGGCCCCAACATGTGGCCAAGTCCAAACTTAGCAGTAGCACACAGACACAAAAAAGCACTACTACTACCCTGTTAGCAGTAGCGATGTTTCCAGAGGGGCGCTACTATTGTACCTACGTTGTTAGGAGGGGTCTGATAATTTTAGTAGTAGCGTGTTTTACTCCTGCCGCGATAACTAGAAAAGGAATCAATAGAAGAAACAACAACCATTTTAAGATCTTCATCAACTTTATGAAAGCAATCACTAGAAAATGCTTTTTCTAAGAATTCTCTTTTAGCATAAGCATAGCGGTTCTTTTCTTACTTTCATCCATAGAAACATATAAAGCTTTAATTGATTCATCAATTGGCACTAAAATTTTCAACTTGAGATTTTCTACGTCATTAGAAATTCTATAAATACTTCTAGCCATGTCATCAATCTTATTCAACTTTGCTTCAATCGAAGCATTGAAAACCTTTTGAGTATTGATAAATTATTTAATATTATTCTCAAGATTAGAGGGGTTCCTATTATTACTGTAGGAAGAATTACCTATAGGAATTTCCAGGAAAAGGCTTAAGATTAAAATTTCCTCTCTAAGCATTTTTATTGAAATTATTTCGCAAGACGAAATCACATCTATGGGACCACTATTTTTGCTCAATCAAATTAGACAAAGGCACATCATTAAGATCAATATAGGAGCACTCTTACTAGCAACCATTTCCATAAGAGCATCAACTTTTTCACTCAAAGAATTAATTTCTTCAACGGAATTAACTTTTTTACTAGTAGGAGCCCTTTCAGTATGCCATTGTGAATAATTTGCCATAATATTATCAAGCAATTTAGTGGCTTCCCAAAGTAGTTTCCATACAAGTACCACCAGCGGTGGAATGTAATAGATTTCTAGAAACAAAATTCAATCCCGCATAAATTTTTTGTATGCTCATCCAATGAGTTAACCCATGAGTTGGGAAATTCCTTAGCATCAATTTCATTCTTTTCCAGGATTGTGCAACATGTTCATGCTCATTTGCTTAAAATTCATGATCTGAGTTCTAAGGGAAATAATTTTCGCGAGCGGAAAATACTTAGTAATAAAAGCATCTTTGCGCTTATCTCGAGAATCGATACTATTGCGAGACAAAGATGTAAACCAAATTTTAGCATGATCACGCAAAGAGACCGGAAACAATTTCAACTTCACAATATCACTGTCCACATATTTTTTTCTTTTGCATATCACACAGTTCCATGAATGTGTTTAGATGGGATGAGGCATCCTCCTTAGTGTTGGGGAACGTAGTAATTTCAAAAAAATTCCTATGCACACGCAAGATCATGGTGATGCATAGCAACGAGAGGGGAGAGTGTGTCCACGTACCCTCGTAGACCAAAAGCGGAAGTGTTAGAACAACGCGGTTGATGTAGTCGTACGTCTTCACGGCCCGACCGATCAAGCACCGAAACTACAGCACCTCCGAGTTCTAGCACACGTTCAGCTCGATGACGTCCCTCAAACTCCGATCCGGCCGAGTGTCGAGGGAGAGTTCCGTCAGCACGACGGCGTGGTGACGATCTTGATGTTCTACCGTCGCAGGGCTTCGCCTAAGCACCGCTACAATATTATCGAGGAGGACTATGGTGGAGGGGGGCACCACACACGGCTAAGAGATCAAGAGATCAATTGTTGTGTCTAGAGGTGCCCCCTTGCCCCCGTATATAAAGGAGCAAGGGGGAGGGGGCGGTCGGCCTAGGAGGGGGCGCGCCATGGGGAGTCCTACTCCCACCAGGAGTAGGACTCCCTCCTTCCTTGTTGGACTAGGAGAGGGGGAAGGAAAGGGAGAGGAGGAGAAGGAAAGAGGGGGGCCGGCCCCCTTGCCCTAAACCAATTCGGTTTGGGACTTGGGGGCGCGCCCCACACTCCCCTTGCTGCCTTCTATTTCCACTAAGGCCCATGTAGGCCCATTAAGCCCCCGGGGGGTTCCGGTAACCCCCCCGGTACTCCAGTAAAATCCCGATTTCACCCGGAACACTTCCGATATCCAAATATAGGCTTCCAATATACCAATCTTTATGTCTTGACCATTTCGAGACTCCTCGTCATGTTCGTAATCACATCCGGGACTCCGAACAACCTTCGGTACATCAAAACTCATAAACTCATAATATAACTGTCATCGAAACCTTAAGCGTGCGGACCCTACGCATTCGAAAACTATGTAGACATGACCGAGACACGTTTCCGGTCAATAACCAATAGCGGAACCTAGATGCTCATATTGGCTCCTACATATTCTACGAAGATCTTTTCGGTCAAACCGCATAACAACATACGTTGTTCCCTTTGTCATCGGTATGTTACATACCCGAGATTCGATCGTCGGTATCTCAATACCTAGTTCAATCTCGTTACCGGCAAGTCTCTTTACTCGTTATGTAATGCATCATTCTGTAACTAACTCAATAGTTACATTGCTTGCAAGGCTTATAGTGATGTGCGTTACCGAGAGGGCCCGGAGATACCTCTCCGACAACCGGAGTGACAAAACCTAATCTCAAAATATGCCAACTCAACATGTACCTTTGGAGACACCTGTAGAGCTCCTTTATAATCAGCCAGTTACGTTGTGACGTTTGGTAGAACATAAAGTGTTCTTCCGGTAAACGGGAGTTGCATAATCTCATAGTTGTAGGAACATGTATAAGTCATGAAGAAAGCAACAGCAACATACTAAACGATCAAGTGCTGAGCTAACGGAATGGGTCATGTCAATCACATCATTCTACTAATGATGTGATCCCGTTAATCAAATGACAACTCATGTCTATGCATGGTTAGGAAAGATAACCATCTTTGATTAATGAGCTAGTCTAGTAGAGGCATACTAGTGACAATATGTTTGTCTATGTATTCACACACGTATCATGTTTCCGGTTAATACAATTCTAGCATGAATAATAAACATTTATCATGATATAAGGAAATAAATAATAACTTTATTATTGCCTCTAGGGCATATTTCCTTCAGTCTCCCACTTGCACTAGAGTCAATAATCTAGATTACACAGTAATGATTCTATCACCCATGGAGCCTTGGTGTTGATCATGTTTTGCTCGTGGAAGAGGCTTAGTCAACGGGTCTGCAACATTCAGATCCGTATGTATCTTGCAAATCTCTATGTCTCCCACTTGGACTTGGTCCCGAATGGAATTGAAGCGTCTCTTGATGTGCTTGGTCCTCTTGTGAAATCTGGATTCCTTTGCCAAGGCAATTGCACCAGTATTGTCACAGAAGATCTTCATTGGTCCCGATGCACTAGGTATGACACCTAGATCGGAAATGAACTCCTTCATCCAGACTCCTTCATTTGCTGCTTTAGAAGCAGCTATGTACTCCGCTTCGCATGTAGATCCCGCCACGACGCTTTGTTTAGAACTGTACCAACTTACAGCTCCACCGTTTAATATAAACACGTATCCGGTTTGCGATTTAGAATCGTCCGGATCAGCGTCAAAGCTTGCATCAACGTAACCTCTTACGACTAGCTCTTTGTCACCTCCATGAATGAGAAACATATCCTTAGTCCTTTTCAGGTATTTCAGGATATTCTTGACCGCTGTCCAGTGATCCACTCCTGGATTACTTTGGTACCTCCCTGCTAAACTTATTTCTAAGCATACATCAGGTCTGGTACACAGCATTGCATACATGATAGATCCTATGGCTGAAGCATAGGGAACATCTTTCATTTTCTCTTTATCTTCTGCTGTGGTCGGGCATTGAGTCTGACTCAACTTCACACCTTGCAATACAGGCAAGAACCCTTTTTTTGCCTGATCCATTTTGAACTTTTCCAAAACTTTATCAAGGTATGTGCTTTGTGAAAGTCCAATTAAGCGTCTTGATCTATCTCTATAGATCTTGATGCCCAATATGTAAGCAGCTTCACCGAGGTCTTTCATTGAAAAACTTTTATTCAAGTATCCCTGTATGCTATCCAGAAATTCTATATCATTTCCAATTAACAATATGTCGTCTACATATAATATCAAAAATGCTACAGAGCTCCCACTCACTTTCTTGTAAATACAGGCTTCTCCAAAAGTCTGTATAAAACCATATGCTTTGATCACACTATCAAAGCGTTTATTCCAACTCCGAGAGGCTTGCACCAGTCCATAAATGGATCTCTAGAGCTTGCACACTTTGTTAGCACCTTTTGGATCGACAAAACCTTCTGGTTGCATCATATACAACTCTTGTTCCAGAAATCCATTCAGGAATGCAGTTTTGACCTCCATTTGTCATATTTCATAATCATAAAATGCGGAAATTGCTAACATGATTCGGACAGACTTAAGCATCGCTACGGGTGAGAAAGTCTCATCGTAGTCAACCCCTTGTACTTGTCGAAAACCTTTCGCAACAAGGCGAGCTTTGTAGACACTTACATTACCATCAGCATCAGTCTTCTTCTTGAAGATCCATTTATTCTCGATGGCCTGTCGATCACCGGGCAAGTCAACCAAAGTCCATACTTTGTTCTCATACATGCATCCCATCTCAGATTTCATGGCCTCAAGCCATTTTGCGGAATCTGGGCTCATCATCGCTTTCTCATAGTTTGTAGGTTCGCCATGGTCAAGTAACATGACTTCCAGAATAGGATTACCGTACCACTCTGGTGCGGATCTTACTCTGGTTGACCTACGAGGTTCGGTAGTAACTTGATCTGAAGTTTCATGATCAATATCATTAGCTTCCTCACTGATTGGTGTAGTCGTCAGAGGAACCGGTTTCCATGATGAACTATTTTCCAATAAGGGAGCAGGTACAGTTACCACATCAAGTTCTACTTTCCTCCCACTCACTTCTTTCGAGAGAAACTCCTTTTCTAGAAAGGATCCGAATTTAGCAAAAAAAGTCTTGCCTTCAGATCTGTGATAGAAGGTGTACCCAATAGTCTCTTTTGGGTATCCTATGAAGAGACATTTCTCCGATTTGGGTTCGAGCTTATCTGGTTGAAGTTTCTTCACATAAGCATCGCGGCCCCAAACTTTAAGAAACTACAACTTTGGTTTCTTAGCAAACCACAGTTCATAAGGCGTCGTCTCAATGGATTTTGATGGCGCCCTATTTAACGTGAATGCGGCTGTCTCTAAAGCATAACCCCAAAACGATAGCGGTAAATCAGTAAGAGACATCATAGATTGCACCATATCTAGTAAAGTACGTTTACGGCGTTCGGACACACCATTTCGTTGTGGTTTTCTGGGTGGCGTGAGTTGCGAAACTATTCCTCATTGTTTCAAATGTAAACAAAACTCGTAACTCAAATACTCTCCTCCACGATCAGATCGTAGAAACTTTATTTCTTGTTACGATGATTTTCCACTTCAGTCTAAAATTCTTTGAACCTTTCAAATGTTTCAGACTTGTGTTTCATTAAGTAGATATACCCATATCTGCTTAAATCATCTGTGAAGGTGAGAAAATAACGATATCCGCCGCGAGCCTCAACATTCATTGAACCACATACATCAGTATGTATGATTTCCAACAAGTCTGTTCCTCGCTCCATAGTTCCGGAGAACGGTGTTTTAGTCATCTTGCCCATGAAGCACGGTTCACAAATACCAAGTGATTCATAATCAAGTGATTCCAGAAGTCCATCAGTATGGAGTTTCTTCATGCGCTTTACACCAATATGACCCAAACGGCAGTGCCACAAATAAGTTGCATTATCATTATCAACTCTGCATCTTTTGGCTTCAACATTATGAATATGTGTATCACCACTATCGAGATTTAATAAAAATAGACCACTGTTCAAGGGTGCATGACCATAAAAGATATTACTCATATAAATAGAACAACCATTATTCTCTGATTTAAATGAATAACCGTCTCGCATCAAACAAGATCCAGATAAAATGTTCATGCTCAACGCTGGCACCAAATAACAATTATTCAGGTCTAAACTAATCCCGAAGGTAGATGTAGAGGTAGCGTGCCGACCGCGATCACATCGACTTTGGAACCATTTCCCATGCGCATCGTCACCTTGTCCACAACCAATCTTCGCTTAATCCGTAGTCCCTGTTTCGAGTTGCAAATATTAGCAACAGAACCAGTATCAAATACCCAGGTGCTACTGCGAGCATTAGTAAGGTACACATCAATAACATGTATATCACATATACCTTTGTTCACCTTGCCATCCTTCTTATCCGCCAAATACTTGGGGCAGTCCGCTTCCAGTGACCAGTCTGCTGCAGTAGAAGCACTCAGTCTCAGGCTTAGGTCCAGATTTGGGTTTCTTCTCTTGAGCAGCAACTTGTTTGCTGTTCTTCTTGAAGTTCCCCTTCTTCTTCCCTTTACCCTTTTTCTTGAAACTGGTCGTCTTATTGACCATCAACACTTGATGCTCCTTCTTGATTTCTACCTCCGCAGCTTTTAGCATTGCGAAGAGCTCGGGAATAGTCTTGTCCATCCCTTGCATATTATAGTTCATCACGAAGCTCTTGTAGCTTGGTGGCAGTGATTGAAGAATTCTGTCAATGACACTATCATCAGGAAGATTAACTCCCAGTTGAATCAAGTGATTATTATACGCAGACATTTTGAGTATGTGTTCACTGACAGAACTATTCTCCTCCATCTTGCAGCTATAGAACTTATTGGAGACTTCATATCTCTCAATCCGGGCATTTGCTTGAAATATTAACTTCAACTCCTGGAACATCTCATATGCTCCATGATGTTCAAAACGTCGTTGAAGTCCCGGTTCTAAGCCGTAAAGCATGGCACACTGAACTATCGAGTAGTCATCAGCTTTGCTCTGCCATACGTTCTTAACGTCGTCAGTTGCATCTGCAGCAGGCCTGGCACCCAGCGGTGCTTCTAGGATGTAATTCTTCTGTGCAGCAATGAGGATAATCCTCAGGTTACGGACCCAGTCCGTGTAATTGCTACCATCATCTTTCAACTTAGCTTTCTCAAGGAACGCATCAAAATTCAACGGAACAACAACACGAGCCATCTATCTACAACAAACATAGACAAGCAAAATACTATCAGGTACTAAGTTCATGATAAATTTAAGTTCAATTAATCATATTACTAAAGAACTCCCACTTAGATAGACATCTCTCTAGTCATCTAAGTGATCACGTGATCCAAATCAACTAAACCATGTCCGATCATCACGTGAGATGGAGTAGTTTTCAATGGTGAACATCAATATGTTGATCATATCTACTATATGATTCACGTTCGACCTTTCGGTCTGCGTGTTCCGAGTGTATATGCTAGGCTCATCAAGTTTAACCTGAGTATTCCGCGTGTGCAACTGTTGTACACCCATTGTATTTGAACGTAGAGCCTATCACACCCGATCATCACGTGGTGTCTCAGCACGAAGGACTTTCGCAATGGTGCATACTCAGGGAGAACACTTCTTAATAATTAGTGAGAGATCATCTTGTAATGCTACCGTCAATCAAAGCAAGATAAGATGCATAAAGGATAAACATCACATGCAATTAATATAAGTGATATGATATGGCCATCATCATCTTGTGCTTGTGATCTCCATCTCCGAAGAACCGTGGTGATCACCATCGTCACCGGCGCGACACCTTGATCTCCATCGTAGCATCGTTGTCGTCTCGCCACCTATTGCTTCTACGACTATCGCTACCGCTTAGTGATAAAGTAAAGCAATTATAGGGCGCTTGCATTTCATACAATAAAGCGACAACCATATGGCCCCTGCCAGTTGCCGATAACTCGGTTACAAAACATGATCATCTCATACAATAAAATATAGCACCACGTCTTGACCATATCACATCACAACATGCCCTGCAAAAACAAGTTAGACGTCCTCTACTTTGTTGTTGCAAATTTTACGTGGCTGCTACGGGCTGAGCATCAACACCACAACGATAGTTCGTCAAGTTAGTGATGTTTTAACCTTCGCAAGGACCGGGCGTACCCACACTCGGTTCAACTAAAGTTGGAGAAACTGACACCCGCCAGCCACCTGTGTGCAAAGCACGTCGGTAGAACCAGTCTCGCGTAAGCGTACGCGTAATGTCGATCTGGGCCGCTTCATCCAACAATACCGCCGAACCAAAGTATGACATGCTGGTAAGCAGTATGACTTGTGTCGCCCACAACTCACTTGTGTTCTACTCGTGCATATAACATCTACGCATAAAAGCTAGGCTCGGATGCCACTGTTGGGGAACGTAGTAATTTCAAATAATTTCCTACGCACACGAAAGATCATGGTGATGCATAGCAACGAGAGGGGAGAGTGTGTCCACGTACCCTCGTAGACCGAAAGCGGAAGCGTTAGAACAATGTGGTTGATGTAGTCTTACGTATTCACGACCCAACCGATCAAGCACCGAAACTATGGAACCTCCGAGTTCTAGCACACGTTCAGCTCGATGACGTCCCTCGAACGCCGGTCCAACCAAGTGTCGAGGAGAGTTCCGTCAGCACGACGGCGTGGTGACGATCTTGATGTTCTACCGTCGCAGGGCTTCGCCTAAGCACCGCTACAATATTATCGAGGAGGACTATGGTGAAGGGGGGCACCGCACACGTCTAAGAGGTCAAGAGATCAATTGTTGTGTCTAGATGTGTCCCCTTGCCCCCGTATATAAATGAGCAAGGGGGGAGGGGGCGGCCGGCATAGGAGGGGGCGCGCTATGAGGAGTCCTACTCCCACCGGGAGTAGGACTCCCTCTTTCCTTGTTGGACTAGGAGAGGGGGAAGGAAAGGGAGATGAGGAGAAGGAAAGAGGGGGGCCGGCCCCCTTGCCCTAAACCAGTTCGGTTTGGGCCTTGGGGGGCACGCCCCACACTCCCCTTGCTGCCCTCTATTTCCACTAAGGCCCATGTAGGCCCATTAAGCCCCCGGGGGGTTCCGGTAACCCCCCGGTACTCCGGTAAAATCCCGATTTCACCCGGAACACTTCCGATATCCAAATATAGGCTTCCAATATATCAG
The DNA here is from genome assembly GCF_018294505.1 of Triticum aestivum. Classification (NCBI taxonomy): domain Eukaryota; kingdom Viridiplantae; phylum Streptophyta; class Magnoliopsida; order Poales; family Poaceae; genus Triticum; species Triticum aestivum. The sequence continues at coordinate 759,469,451 of NC_057813.1, read as the reverse complement.
TCTTTATGTCTCGACCATTTCGAGACTCTCGTCTTGTCCGTAATCACATCCGGGACTCCGAACAACCTTCGATACATCAAAAATCATAAACTCATAATATAATTGTCATTGAAACCTTAAGCATGCGGACCCTACGGGTTCGAGAACTATGTAGACATGACCGAGACACGTTTCCGGTCAATAACCAATTGCGGAACCTGGATCCTCATATTTGCTCCTACGTATTCTATGAAGATCTTTATCGGTCAAACCGCATAACAACATACGTTGTTCCCTTTGTCATCGGTATGTTACTTGCCCGAGATTCGATCGTCGGTATCTCAATACCTAGTTCAATCTTGTTACCGGCAGGTCTCTTTACTCGTTATGTAATGCATCATTCCGTAACTAACTCACTAGTTACATTGCTTGCAAGGCTTATAGTGATGTGCATTACCGAGAGGGCCCAGAGATACCTCTCCGACAATCGGAGTGACAAAACCTAATCTCGAAATACGCCAACTCAACATGTCCTTTGGAGACACCTGTAGAGCTCCTTTATAATCACCCAGTTACATTGTGACGTTTGGTAGCACACAAAGTGTTCCTCCTGTAAACGGGAGTTGCATAATCTCATAGTTGTAGGAACATGTATAATTCATGAAGAAAGCAATAACAACATACTAAACGATCAAGTGCTAAGCTAACGGAATGGGTCATGTCAATCACATCACTCTACTAAGATGTGATCCCATTAATCAAATGGCAACTCATGTCTATGGTTAGGAAACATAACCATCTTTGATTAATGAGCTAGTCTAGTAGAGGCATACTAGTGACAATATGTTTGTCTATGTATTCACACATGTATCATGTTTCTGGTTAATACAATTCTAGCATGAATAATACACATTTATCATGATATAAGGAAATAAATAATAACTTTATTATTGTCTCTAGGGCATATTTCCTTCACATAGGAGTGTCGGCAAATTACTCTTTCATAACAAGATTCAACAAAGCAGCATTGATGTCATAAGATTCCGCACTAGCGGTGGGAGGAATTGGCGTGCTAATAAAACCATTGTTATTGGTATTAGAAAAATCGTAGAACTTAGTGTTCTCTTGGGTCATCGTGACTACGCACTCAAGAACACAAGATAGATCTGACGGAAAAAGTGGTGAACGAAAAAGAGGGTGAATAAAACGGCAAATTTTTGTGAAGTGGGGGAGATGAAAACGAGAGGATCCTAATAGATGTTGGTGATGTCTCCCGAGCAACGGCGCCAGAAATTCCTTTTGATGTCACTTGAAGCTACGTCGGTATTCCCCAAACAGGAAGAGATGATGCAGCACTGCTACGGTAGGTATTTCCCTCCGTGATTAAACCAAGGTTTATCAAACCAGTAGGAGAAACAAGAGACACTATGTAAATGGTACCTGCACACAAACAACAAATATACTTGCAACCCCGCACTTATGAGGTGTTGTCAATCCCTTTTTGTTAACGGCCCAGAAATTGTCAAGTTCACAGAAAAATTATGGTAGATTGGATACATAGCTATCGATAAACACGAAATAAAATAAATAGCAAAAAAAGTGCAGCAAGATAATTTTGTGTTTTTGATAATATAGATCTAAAAATATAAGTTGCAAATAGAGGAAAAAGCAAATAGCAATATGCCAATATAGAACTGAAAGTATATGATAGGAAAGTAGACCTGGGGGCCATAGATTTCACTAGTGGCTTCTCTCGAGAAATAGCAAACGGTGGATAAACAAATTACTGTTGGAGCTAAAATTAGATCACGACCACATTTAGATCTTTATCAATAACTTACACAAATAGCAAATGGTGGATAAAACAGTCGGACACAAAGTGGATAAACAAATAGACATGCTCAAAGTTTAATAATGTTTTCAATAACTTACACAAAATATTGGAAAGCAAATAGCTATTTACACAAAATATGCCAATAAAAGTTGCAAATCGAGAAATAGGAAATAGCAAATAACTTACACAAAATATTGGAAAGCAAATAGCAAATAGATAAGCAAATAGCAAATAGAAATAATGTTTTCAATAACTTACACAAAATATTCGGACCCAAAAAGAAAATAGCAATATGCCAATAAAAGTTGCAAATCGGGAAATAGCAAACGGTGGATAAGCAAATAGCAAACAGTGGATAAACAAATAGCAATTTGGAAAGCTCACGACCACATTTAGATCTTTATCAATAACTTACACAAATCAAGAGATTTTTAGAAAATTACTCTCGGACCCAAAGTTTAATAATGTTTTCTAATTTACTTCTGTATATGAATACTCAAGTGACGGCTAAAATTAGACATGTTGAGCAAAATATTAAAACATTTAGCAAGTCTAGCCGCTCAAAGGCACGGGTTACATTGCTAGTTGCCTGTAGCAGCCATGTAAAATCTACAACAACAAAGTAGAGGACGTCTAACTTGTTTTTGTAGGGCATGTTGTGATGTGATATGGTCAAGATATGATGTGATATATGTTGATGTATGAGATGATCATGTTTTGTAATAAGTTCACAATTGCATGTCGATAAGTACGACAACCTGCAGGAGCCTTAGGGTTGTCTTTAATTATTGTATGACCTGCGTGCCAATCGCTAAGCGCCATGTAATTGCTTTACTTTATCGCTATGCATTATCAATAGTCGTAGAAGCAATAGTTGGCGAGACGACCCCGATGCAACGATGGAGATCAAGTGTCGTTCCGGTGACGATGGAGATCATGCCGATGCTTTGGAGATGGAGATCAAAAGCACAAGATGATGATGGCCATATCATGTCATATATTTTGATTGCATGTGATGTTTATCCTTTGTGCATCTTATTTTGCTTAGAACGACGGAAGCATTATGAGATGATCCCTTCACTTAATTTAAAGATAAATGTATTCTCCCTGAGTATGCACCGTTGCTAAAGTTCGTCGTCTTGAAGCACCTCATGATGATCGGGACTGATAGACTCTACGTTCACATACAACGGGTGTAAGCCAGTTTTGCACATGTAGAATACATGGCCTCGAAACACTGAAGACCGAAAGCTGAATACATTTAATATTGCACAATACGTAGGCAAGCTGAATTGGATCGGCAGATCCGCGGGGAGCGTCCAATACGGCCAGCGCAGGTAAGTTGTTTGTTCCTGGCACCATCGGCTCTAGTATGTGTTTGAGTTTGGAAGCCTCTTTTTGCTATAAGCAGCTAGCTTTTTCTTTTTTCTTTTTTGTGAATCTGCTATAAGTAGCTAGCTATGAAGGCCTGCACGTACGTGGATCTGCGGCTGTGATTGCAAACCAAATAGATCATCTGGATGGGACCTCCTGTTCGGCGCTCTCTGCGCCGCTTAGCGACGCTGGCGCCCACGCGCGACATTGAGTGGGACGGCCGGTCAAACGCACAAAAAAATGGCTGGTAGTTTCGTTCACTGCGCTCGCCCGAACCCGAACGTGAGATCTCCGTAATTAACATGTTCACTTGCTGACGGGTTGTCTATTGACTTTATGAAAATGTTCATAAAATTTGAGAAAGGAATAATAAAGATGAAAATAATTCACAAAAATAAAATTAAAATAATCCCAAGCTCGAAAATGAGAAAAGTGAACGAATTTGCAAAAAATATACAGCTTATCCAAAATTGTTCAACAAATTTTTAAAAAGTTCATCAATCTTAAAAAAAGTTCATAAAAAATCATTAAACTTCCCAAAATGGACAACAACGTTGAAAAAAAGTTCACTATTTGAAAAAGTTTCATCAGCATTGAAAAAAGAAGTTGAACAAAAATCATCAAAATTTACAAAATGGACAACCCCATTGAAAAAAAATTCACAAATTGAAAAAGGTTCATCATTTTTTAAAAGAAGTTCATCGAATTGAAAATAGTTCATAAAATTTGTAAAAATTCATCAACTTTCATAAAAAGTTCAGCGATTTTCAAAACATTTCTTTGATAAGAAAAAAGTTCATAAAAAAGACATTTTCCTTGATTTGAAAAGGAAAAATTGAATTTGAATAAAAAACTAATTGAAAAATGAAATGGCTATTAAAAAAGGATCATAAAAATTAAAAAAGTAAGAACAAGGAAGAAAAAAAACCAATGAGAAAGCGTACTGAGAATATATAACATTAAAAAAACAAAGTGGGAGCCACAAAGCGTTCTGGCGCAGTGGTTCAGTGTAGTTCGTTTCATTTTTCCTTTTGTCAATATTTTACATATTCGTGAACACTTTTGACATTATGGACATTTTTTGAATAGTGGATTTTTTTAGTTACAAAGCTTATTCAAAGCATGAATATATTTACAAATTACGAACATTTTTTTAAGTTCATGAACAGTTTTCTTATTCTCATTAACGGTTTGTATTCAAGCATATATTTTGAAATATCAATTTTCTAAATACATAAAATAATTATTAATCATGCAATTATTTTGAAACCATGCACAATTATTATTTTATTGTGAATTTTTTATACATTTTTAAATTGCGAGAATAAAATTATAAAATTAGGAACAATTTTTGAATTTTATAATCATTTTTCTAAATTTAGAATATTTCACAAATTGATAAACATTGTTTTTAAATTCAAAAGTTTTGCTCAGTCGTGAACATATTGAAAGAAAAGAAACAAAAAACCAAAAAAACGGAAGCAAAACATGGAAAAAGCAGGAAGCACGAGAGTCCACGTTTCCGTAGTATTCCGTGCGTATGTAGGTGTGGGATTTATTTAGCACGGCAAGCACAGATTTATTTATTGTATGTAGCACGGCAAGCACGGTTTTATTTATTGTTCAGCGATTTGTGACAGTTTCTGTGGGTTTGCTATTTTCGATGGTTTGTTTTTCTTTTATCATTTCTGTCAATTTAGATATGTTATTTGTTCTGTTTTCATTTGTTTATTTTTTTTCTTTTGAGGTCTTCGTTTTTACTTTTTGTCATTTTAGTTTTTCTTTATTTTTCATAAAAAAATATATGAACATTTTCATCAAATACATGAACACATTCTAAAAATAGAAAAAGAATGTATGAACACTTTCTAAAAACTAGATGACCATTTAAAAAAAATACATGATTCTGTATTACTTACATGTAAAAATTAAATTCATGGACACTTTCAAAATTACGGGAACAATTTGGGAAATTCACTAAAGTTTTCATTAAAAACATAATAGAAATTTTAAAAATTACATGGAAATTTAAAAAAAAAATCATTAACATCTTTTTAATTTACTCCCTCCATCCGAGTTTATTGTGGCAGAGGAAAAAAATCCGCCCTATTATTTTGCCTCATTAGCTCCCTTCAAAGTAATATTGCTCATTAAGTAATGTTGGTTCTCACGCAACATGCATGCACGATCCATCCACGAGCTGATTGAAAAATTATTGTAGGGAGACACCGTGTGCACCAGCATAGACCTATAGAGGGATATCACCAGATGCGCATGCTACCGCATGATGAGGAAAATATGACGTCTCAAACACGTCATAACCACTTAGAGTTCTAATGATGCACAACGGTTTGACTGATGCCACAGCCACATTTCATCCTGCTGTAATGTAGTGCTAGCATTGTTGTAGTGCAAGAGAGTACTCGTCTTTTATTAATTTTATTTTGGTATATAGTTATACCCTTGAAGACTAGCTGCCGCTCCGCAGAGTTCTTCAACTTCTCTCTAAGTACTCCCCAGAAGTCAAACGTAGCAAGTGACCATGTGTGCAACCTTAGCTGATGCATTCAGACCAGGGTACCATCACAGAAGGTCTTAGCTCAGATCCCAAGAATACTGACAAAAGGAGCCGAGACAATTTTGGGGGCTGACGGCTATTCCTAGAAATTCATGGACCTCATCACATGATTAGTCACCCCTTGATGAACCTCGTTGTATCCGATCTTTGTCTCAAAACCTCGTATTTGTACCTGTGGGTTGCTAGTAGTGTTGATTATATATTGTAGTTGATGCTAGTTGCTTTATTCGGTGAAAGTTTATATGTCCAGATTGTTAATCATATATGATTCTCCTCTGATCATTAACATGAATATGATTTCTGAGTAGTTCCATTTGCTTTTTAGGACATGGAGAAGTCTTGTTATAATCATGATATTTCGTTAATAATACAAGTATTGTTCTTCCAAGTTACTCCCTTGATTTATTATTACAAAGCAAGTGATGTTTTAGAAACAAATACAGCCTTCAAGATGTGCCAATTACCACTAATTCTACTAAAATATGTATAAAATCAAAAAAGTAGTATTCTAGATATACTTTTCGAAACCCTATGGTTTACCAAATCCAAATAATCAGAAAGTTATTCATAGTTAATTTTTTTTAAAGGAGTGTACTACCTAGCTAGTTAGTATGATCTATCACCGCAGAGAAAAAAATCAGCTAGAAGGAACAACAAGTCATGGTGGTATTGGAGTAGCAACACACATACAACATGCACAATCCATATATTCTTCTTTATAATATGGAAAATGGTAATCCAGGATCTTACATATATCTACGCTGACGACGACGGCGTCGCGGCAGCCCCTCCTTGACTAAGCTGACCTCTAGATTGTGCCTTTCCAAAAGGAGCTTATTAAGATAAGCGAGAGCATCATCCAGATGGGCATGCGTCGTCTCAATTGTCACATGGCCAATACCTTGTGAGACCCTGGTCTTCTTATAGCGGATCGCCTCTACACTGAACACTTTGCCATGCTCCCTAAAGAAGAATCGCAGCTGGGCGGTCTTCAATGTGAGAGGCAGATTGCGCACCAGCACCCTAAAACTAGGCGCACGATTCCTCTCAATGTGAATGTTCCGTGTTGGTGAAAATCTTTGCTGCAGTTGCCGCTTCGTGAATTTTGTATCCTCCAACGACCTCTTATCGATTTCCTGATCCATCCAAATATTAGGACGTTTTGGATTGTTGTACAGGATTGACACGACGCTGACTAAGATCAATACACAGGTTTTCTTTTTAGCGAAAGAATAATTTGAGAGGGCGCATGATAGGGAATGGGATCAATAGTAATATTAGGAAAATCGACTTGAGAAATTTAGGATGTTGTTAGTAATGTTTAGTACCTGAATGGGAGGAGTAATGATAGACTCAGGATTGAACCAGGTGCACATGTTGTAGTCCCAACATTGAGGTAGGCGTTCGACGAGCTTGGCCTTTCCGTCGACGAGGTTATACCTGAACAGCTCATGCTGCCCATACGGCTCCGGTCCAATGCCGTGGTATATGAAGCAGACACAACCGCCATGGTTGCTCTCAGGCTGTGCGTCCACGGCCAAACTGTTGCGCAACCCCAAGAATAGGACACGGTCGGCGAGGCTACGCCCGTCCTTGGTCACCCATCTCATCTTCTTCTTAGGCAATTGTGAAGTTGGCTCCTCTACCTCTATTGCGTGCACAAACACTGATAACTGTCGTCATAATCCCGGGCCTGGATGAACGCCCATAGAAGCTCACCACGGGACTCAAAGACGTAGTTGTACTCGTACAAGGATTCAGCGTGATGTTGCAACTGCACCACCGGTGTGGCCGGCCTTGCGACCAGCGCGTCGTCGCCATTGGCCATCCTCCAGCTGCAGCAGGATCTTGCCTCCGTGGTACGCCACGCAAAACTGATGAAGATGACGGGACTAGTGGGGCCCATCTAGGGTCCTCGCCACGAGCGTCCACTCTGAGTCGCCAGGGCCAAGGATTGCTGCCGTGATCCGGCCTGTGACACTGGCGGAACAGAGGTTGTAGAGAAGGGCTATGCCGTCGTCGTAGATGAAGCCGCGGAGACAGAACGCCTTCTTCTCCCACTCGCGACAGAGGTCGTTTGGGAGGAGAGGCAGGTGTGCGGTAGCTCCCGTGAGAGGGTCGTGGAGGATAGGGCAGAGGCAATCGATGGTCAGGCACCGGACAGCGGTGCCGCCGGAGCTGGTCACCCAGACCCCACGATGCTTAGGGCATCACCAGCCGCGCCCCCAACAGGCTCTTCCCAGGCGATTTTGCCGCGCCGGTGCAAAAAAAAAAAGACCCCAGTCGCGCCCCCAGAAGCCCGTTTTTCGCCGGCTCGGGTCAAAACTGGTGCCGGCGGACCCAGGCTGAACCCGGCGCCCTGGGGGCGCTTGCGGAGCCGGCACAAGCGAAAAAGGCGCATGCGCCCGCCCTGAAGGCGACCCGAGGGCCTTTTCCCGCCGTTTCTTGATGCTTTTCCCTCGCATCTCTCCCGCTCGCTCGCCTTCCTCCCGCCATTCTCTCCCTTTCTTCCGCCAAACCCCCTCCCCCTCCTGCTCGCCTTCCAGTCGCCGCCATGCCGCCGAAGAAGTACGCCATGCCACGCGCGGCGGCAACCGCGACTGGCGCCGTGGCCCAGCCGAAGCAGAGGAAGCCGAGGGCGCCGCCATCGAAGCCACCGGGCCTGTCGAACGCCGAGTGGAGTGTGGAAGTTCAGCGGCGCGAAGCAGTCACCGCCGACAGGCGGAACAGGGCCATAGCCAAGAAGGCACGCGACAACGTGGCGCGCGCGGCGGCGTCTTCCTCATCGGTCGACCAGGCGGTGGTCGTCGCTAATGAAGAACAACGCCATCAAGCTCGACCTGCTCCGGACGAACGTCGCCGCGAAGAAGAGCAACACCGACATGGCTTTTCTGATGGGCGGGGCGGACATGCTCCAGAGCAACGACGAGAAGCTCAAGGCGTGGTACCTGGTGCAGCGCGGCCTCATCCTGAACGAGCTGCCGGCGGCAACGCCGACGACGCCGACGACGCCCACGACCACACGGACGCCAAGCCCGAACGACGCCTCTACATCGCCGCCCAGCAGTGGCGAAGCCACGCCGACGCAGCCCAGCACCGAAGCAGCTCCGACACCGCCGAGCCCGCGCACGCTGACTCCGCCAACGCCTGGAGCCGACACCGCCGAGTGAATCGTTGCGCACGCGAACTTGCGGCGGCGGCGCTCTGTTTTTTGTAACGCCAGACTACGTCCGATCGCCGGATTTGCGTCGTCTTTTGAGAGCGGGAACGACCAAGTTTAAATTTCCCGCATCTTGGGGCCGGTGCGTGGGGGCGTGACTGGGAGCTAGGTCGCCCCCAGGGACCGAACTAGCGCCGGCACGCCCCCAGGCCGCTCTATTTAGGCGCCCTCGGGGGCCGAACGGCTGGAGATGCCCTTAGACAGCAGCGGCTGCGAGCGGTAGTTCGACCGGTCATCGTCCGTGGACGCCGCGAGGAACCAGGGAAGGAACTGAGCACTCGTCGTCATTGCCGCCGTTGGGGACCATGAGCCGCGCCATGGCTTGCAGACGGCGTGGAAGTGGACGAAGTCGGTGGCGTGGAGCAGGCGGCGGGAGATCTCGCGGGCATCACGGCGTGATGGGGAGCACAATGAGATGGATACCCGATCGGCTCTCATCTGGTTGCCACATTTACTAGGTCATTATTTTGACCCGCGTAATTAAGGCCACCCACGATATGTACACCCACCTTTTAAGGCTTGTACCGAGCGTTCTGATGCTTTGCATCTTTGACTTCTTCTTGCTTGCCTTTTTTTGGGACCTGCTACGCCGTCTCGCAAGCCGTCCGATTGCATGACGCGAGCAGTCCGTCCTCTTTTCTACTCCATCCGTTTCTAAATATTTGTTTTTTTAGAGATTTCAAATAGACTATCACATATGGATGTGTATAAACATATTTTAGAGTGTAGATTCACTCATTTTGCTTCGTATGTAGTCACATGCTGAAATCTCTAGAAAGACAAATATTTAGGAACGGAGGGAGTATTTTTCCTGCGACTCTTGTTGTACAACCTAATTCCTGCGACAAGGTCCGAGTTGCAATACTTGAAGATCTCCAACCTCCCCGATGTATTCTACCAAAAAGACCCTCCGTTGCATTTACAGTAGCATCTCCGGTCTCTTCTCTGTATTCCTAGAACACACCCCTTGTTGTAATTTTCTTCAACAAAGACCATGTTGCAGAAAACTTCATTCGTGTTGCAGCTGCCATTGCAACGGAGTCGTTGTTGCATGAACTGTTGTTGCGCGTTGTACCGGCGTTTGCAACTGATCTTGAGGAAGCTGCAGCCACGCCTGTCCACATTGGTGCACCTCAAGGACGGCTGCAATGGTGCTCCGATGGCGGTGTGCCTCATAGAGTAAAGAGAAAAAGGTGGATGGAGGAGAAGAGAAGGGCGCGGGTGGTGGAGCAGCGACATTTGGTTTGAAGCACGTCCATTGGAGCGATCTAGGGGTAGGAGAGGAGGTTCATGAAGAAGATATGGATGGGGTCTGTTCGTTGCAAATAAGAAAGAAGAATGAGAGCAATGATGCAGGCTCACGTGGGCACATAGCGAATAGGGGAGATGGCAGACGTTCAGTGTGGGATCCGTCGCGTGATCAGAATCGTTTCCCAAAAATAGGACAGTGTTATGCATCTGTCGTGTGATAAACTGATAAAATCGACCGGCTCGGCAGCCATCGGATGCCATCGAAAACAGCCGTCTGATCTACCACCCATCCAACCGAGAACCTTTGCAACAACTAGCTTGTTTCGTTCAGGAGATTTGCAATAAGGACATTGTTACAAATGTCCAACGAGACAACACGACTGCCCCGCCATGGTCTGAGCGCCTAGGCCATGGAGTGCCGCCGGCCGCCGGAGTTGTCGCGCCTCCTCCAACCCAGGACCCCGAGAAGCTGAGTCTACTTCAGCACAACGACGACAAGCTCTAATGCCGTGCACTCGGGCGATTTCTGCAACCGAAGCTATGTTTGTGAAACATGCATCCAATTGCAATGCTTGGTCTCGCACACTAACGCCGGGCACTCCACCGGCGGTTTCTGCAACCGAGGCTATATTTCCAAAACAAGACTCCTATTGCAGAAGAAAAACTATTCGTTGCCGAACCATTTTTTTTCTTTCTGATAGAAGACCTCTGTTGTACAAACCTTCTAAAACAATACGCTTTTTGTGATCTCGATCAAGATCACGCGGATAGCTATGCAGGCGGCGAACACAGTGCATGAATCAGCCGGCTGAAGGATATCGCTTTCACTTTCAAATTAGGCAAACATGCACGTACGTGCGATCGAATCGGTTTATTCCCAGCCACTAGGGTTCAAGTGCTGGTACTCGCATTTATTCCTGGATTTATTTCATAGTTTCCAGCGATACGCTTACAGTGGGAGGAAACGTTCTTATCGACGACGAGATGCCTACGATGACTTCGTAAATCTTAATATGATATGCCGGTTCATAAGGATGAGTGTATGCGCGCATATATCAGCGTTTGCGTCTCTACTGCGTATATATCAGTGTATGCGCGTATATATCATCATTTGCGTCTGTATCGCGTATAGATCATATGGCTAATTAATTAATCATCACTAGACCATTTTATACTTTATTTTTAGATCATCTAGTGATGACGGAAGGTCATGGGCACTTCTGCTCCATGAAAAATTTGCAGCCTTCTCAAGTTGAGAAGAGATAAAAAGATATTGGTAAAACAAATTCATAGTAGAAGCCCAAGCCCCCGCGTCTTCCCCTGTAGGGCAACTCGGTGGCGCCCTAAACCTAGCCGCCGGGGGCGCACACTCCCTCCTCCCCCCTCCGCCACCGCCGGGAGGCGCCGCCGGGCTATGCCCGGGGCCCGACGGCGGTGGCCAAGGACACCGCCTCTCTCCCGCGTCTCTGGGGTTGTGTGAGACCCCTAATTGTGTGGAGGCGCGGCCGATCCGATCTTCGCGGCATGGGCGGCGATCGCCGCGGCGTGGTGGCCGGCCCTGCCTTGGACGGCGAGGGCGTGGGCTGCAGGCGCGATGGCCGGCCCTGTTCGGGCAGCAGCGGCGCGCCATCTGCCTTTGGATCGGCGGCGGCAGCATGGAGGGCCTGGTGGATGCGTCGGCGGCACCGCCAGTCAGATCTGTTCTTGCCGATGCAGCCGGCGATGGTGGTCACCTCTTCAGCCAGAGGTGGTCGGCCTGCAGCTGTGTGGTTGGATCTTGAGATTCTCCATCTAGTCCCGGCTGCGTATCAAGGAGACATAGTTGCCGGTGAAAACCAAACCGAGGGCGGGCGATGGTGGCGTTCTGCATCGTTCCCTTGAGGAAGGCATCGTCGTGTAACTAACGTCGACCTTCTCGTGCTGCTTCGGGGGAAACCCTAGGAGCTGGTTCTGCAGAATAAAAAATGGCGGCAATGAGGTGTCTCTTGCGATCATCGTTTGTGGAGCAGCGCTGGAAGACTGAAGCCGAAGGTGGAGCAGCTTCGTCTTGCACGGAGCTTCGGTGGAGATGTGAAGTCATGCCTAGCCGACAGGTGGTACGCTGTGTCATGCTTGTTCGGCAAGTTCTATGCATGACAGATCTTCCGGAAAAATCAAGCTATGTCAGTTGATGGTATTTGGCGGCATGGTGCTGAGTTGTGTACCGGCGGCGACCACGAGTGCTCAACAGTTTGCACAAAGGGAGGTGGTGTTGTTGGGCGCCGTGCTGGCGTTGATGGATGTCCGGACTGATAAGGATGATGCGGATCTCCTTCTTGAAGATGGTCAATGACTAGACGATGATGGCGGCTCCTAAAACATGTGCATGTGGTGTACATTTTAGGTTTGTTGCACCTGTTGTAGGTTTCGATACGTTATGTGGATGGATGGCGACGACACTGGTTTTAGATATGGGGAGTGAGAGCAATCCACATCATCAAGATTGAAGGTGTGAGTGATGGTTTCGGATAGCTTGATGTATGTTTTTGTCAGACCTTTGTTGAATAATTAATATAATAAAGATTGTTGCATGCATTGATCGATGTAGAGGTAAGGGGTGTTCACCTCATTTTTCTAGAACAAAAACAAATTGTCATAGAACTAACTTATTTTTTGTAGTATTTGTAATAGAAAATCTCGTGGAACAATCCGTAGGCAGCTGTTGATGAGACCGAAAATAGTAGTAGGCGGTGATAGTGGGATGAACTTGCGGGGGAGTGGGACGGTGAGCGGGCAGCTGAGGACGCCTCGCCGCTCGGCGACAAGGTGCCGTACGTTGTTGATGTCGGCGCCGATGCTGCATATCCATCGTCTGGTGGTAGTCGTCCAAGGATAGTAGGCGATTAGCCTTGTAGATGTTGAGGCAGTATTGTACGAACGTGATCTATTTGGACTTGAAAAATAAAGTGCAAGTCCGGTAACAATAGGAACCCACGTTTAGGTAAGGCATGTCCGGTACGGACTCAGATAATCACCGGTTTGTATTGTGCTATTACAGCTTAATTTTATACTACTATATATATATACACACCCGTGTATCCCCTTTATAGAACTGTGTACCATCAATCGTTTGATTTGTTCCTGTTTTTTCCACACACCGCCGCTGCTCCAGTAAGGCGCCCTTGTTGAGATGTAGATACATATGTGTATTTCTTGTACAACAAGCCCTCCTTCTTTCATGTATAGTTGAGGACGTGGCTATCCCTTGTACTTATATATACATGCATATTGCACCCGATCAATATATCGTGACTTGCATAATCTTCTACGTGGTATCAGCCTTGCCTACGATCCCTCTGCCCTAGCCGCGTCGCCATCGCTTCATAGCCGCCGCCGCTAGCCTCGCTCGACCGCCCCGTATAGCCTCGCTCGCCCGCCCCGTATCCCAGCCGATTCTGCTCAAGTCGCTCAAGTCGCTCGCCCCGTATAGCCTCGCTCGCCCGCCCCGTATCCCAGCCGGTTCTGCTCAAGTCGCTGGTTTAGCTCGCCGCACCCGAACCTGCTGCTAGCCTCCGAAACCAAAAACCCTTAGCCACTACAAATCCTAACTCGTCCCGGACGCACCTAACCCTAGCTGCCGCCATGTCAGGTTCCAACCTCTCCGACCGGTCCGACGCCTCCACTCCTCCGGTCGTGAAGCTGCCGAATCCCTTCGACTCTTCCGCCGGCTCCTCCGCCGCCACCCTTCCCGATCCTGCCTACATCCGCGATGTTCCCATCGAACGTCGCGTTTTGGTGATCCTCTCCCACAAAGAGGCAAATTTTTATGCTTGGAAGACATACTTCAATCTCCTCTTTCGTGAATATAACCTGCAGGACCACATTGACGGCACCGCCAACCTCTTCGTCCTGAACCGTGACGCCGACTGGTTGGTGATCGACGCCCCCACCATCAGGTGGCTCTTCCTCATCGTGTCCAAGGACATCTTCCACACCGTCGTTCGCTACAAGGATGATGCATGCACGGTGTGGAACAAGATCGTTGGCCTCTTCACCAACAACAAGCTCCTACGGATCGTCTTCCTGCAGCAGGAGTTCTTCGGGTGTCATCAAAACGACTCCTCCGTCGATGACTTCTGCATGCGCCTCAAGACCCTCTCCGACGAGCTCAATGACATTGGCTTCAAGGTGGGCGACGAGTTGCTCCTCTCCACCCTCACCGCCGGCCTCAATGAGGATCTCGGCAACGCCGCCTCCAACCTCACCCTCATGGCGAACCCTACCTACAAGCGGGCGGTGGCTTATCTTCGTCTCGAGGAACGCCGGTTGAAGCATCTTTGCTCCCGTGTCGTTCACACCGCCTTCGCCGCCGGCTACTCGCGCGGTGGCCCTGCGCCCTCGGGCGCGCCCCTCGGCTTCCCAGCGTCGTTCCAGGCGCCCCGGCCACCAGCGCCTCCCGCGCCTCAAGGCGCCTACGGCGCCCCTTACCAACAGCGGCCACCCGCTCCTCCTGTGGCTCTTCCTTAACAACCGCCGCAGCAGCAGCGCCAGAGGCGCCGCGGCCGCGGCAAAGGGCAGACGCAGCAGCAACAGCCGCGCGCCGGGCCTGTCCAGCAGCAGCCGCCTTCGCCTTGGGGGGTCGCCACAACCCCTGGACAGGGTTTGTGCACGCCTACACCATGCCCGTGCCCCGCCCCCCGCTCCAAGCCTCCTCGGGCCCGGTCCCTCCGGCCATCAGGCGTTCTTCGCAGGTCCGCAACCCGGCCCGGTCGCTCCACTGGCCTACTACTCTCCTCCTCCGGTTGGCTATGGCGGGCCAACCGCCAACACAGGAGTGACCGGCTACTCAGGCTATCCCGCGCAAGTCTCTTATGATCCGGCCCTACTTGCTGCTCTTCATCAACAACCTCCGGTCGGGGCTTTTTCCGGCAGTGGCGATTGGTTTATGGACACCGGTGCATCTTCGCACATGCCCGCTTACCCGGGTAACCTCTCTTCTGCGTCTCCTATTTACACTTCTTCTCGTATCATTGTCAGTAATGGTGCTGGTCTCCCTATCACTCATATTGGTTCTACCAGTTTTCCTTCGAACTCTAGACCACTTTATCTCAATAATGTTCTTGTGTCTCCTGAACTTATTCAGAATTTAGTCTGTGTTCATAAACATTCTCGAGATAACTCTGTAACTGTGGAGTTTGACGAAGTTGATTTTTCTGTTAAGGACGCCCTCACCTGGATGGTTCTTCACCGCTGTGACAGTCCCGGCGATACATACTCCGTCCAGCCTCCATCATCCTCACATGCTGGACCAGTTGCTCTCTCCGCTGGCGTTGACCTTTGGCACGCCCGTCTTGGTCATCCTAGCTCCACCGCTCTTCGTCAAATTATTAGGGATTTTTCTTTTACATGTAATAAAACGGATGCGCACTCTTGTCACGCATGCCTAGGCAAACATGTTCGCCTTCCCTTTAGTGCTTCATCCACAGTTGCGTCGTTACCTTTTGAGTTAATTCATAGTGATGTCTGGACCTCTCCTGTTGCTAGTAACACTGGTTTTTCATATTATCTCGTTATTTTGGATGACTATTATCACTTTGTGTGGACCTTCCCATTGCGTAAGAAGTCCGACGTTGCTGCCACCCTTACGGCCTTCTACTCTTACGTGTCTACGCAATATGGTCGTCCCATCCGAGCTTTGCAAACTAACAATGGGAAAGAATTCGACAAAACCACCATCCGCAATCTTCTCTCCACACATGGCACTATTTTTCGTTTTACATGTCCATACACTTCACAGCAGAACGGTCGGGCTGAACGCATTCTCCGCACTCTTAACGATTGCGTCTGTACCCTCCTCTTCCATGCATACATGCCACCTCGCTTCTGGCCCGACGTTCTTGCTACCGCCACCGTCCTCATCAACCTTCGTCCATGTCGCACCCAGTGGAACTTTACACCTCACCACCTCCTCTTTGGGTCTCCTCCCTCATACGACGGTCTTCGTATCTTTGGTTGTCTGTGTTATCCTAGTACCGCCGCCACTTCTCATAAACTTGCTCTTCGTTCCCTTCCATGTGTCTTCCTTGGTTACCCGGCTAACACCAAGGGCTATAGATGTTATGATCCGGTTTCCCACCGTGTCATCACATCTCGGCATGTTTATTTCGACGAGCTGTGTTTTCCGTTTAAATAGGAACAGTAGGTGGCTTCTTCATCGACGCCCGGCCCCTCTCTGGCCGACCCTGTCTGCCCCGGCTTCAACCCACGGCGTAGGGCATCCCCTGGACACGCGGCGCCCCCCGGACGCGCGGCGCTCCGGCTCCTGCCCGCTCTTCACCGGTCCCGCCGACCTCCGAGCCTGCCACTGCGCCGGCCTCACCGGCCTCCAAGCCTGCCACTGCGCCAGCCTCACCGGCCTTCAAGCCGTCCTCTGAGCCAGCCTCTTCGGCTGCTTCAACACCGGGCTTGGCGCCGGCCTCAGAGCCGGCCTCCCCGGTTCTTTCTTCGCCGGGTTCAGCCCCGGTCTTGTCAGGATCGCCTGCCTCTTCACAGCCAGGCATGTCGCCGTCTTCTTCGCAGCCGGGCTTGGCGCTAGCACCAGTGGTTGCTGTGGTTCCACCACCTGCTGGCCCGGTCACTCGGTCTCGCCTGGGTGTCCATCGGCCGAGCACTCGCTACCCTCCGGATGAGCACACCTGTGTGGCTTCGACGTTTCCTTGTCACGATCACCCCTGCCGACCTCCGCCCGTTCCGCGCTTCGCGACCCCATGTGGTTTGCGCGATGAAGGAGGAATTTGACGCATTGCAACGCAATCACACTTGGCATCTCGTTCCCCGTCCTCCTCTGGCCAACATCATTACCGGGAAGTGGGTGTTCAAGCACAAGTTTCATGCGGATGATACTCTTGACCAACACAAGGCTCGTTGGGTCATTCGGGGTTTTAGTCAACGAGCAGGTGTTGACTTCACCGACACTTTCGCCCCGGTTGTCAAACCCGGGACGATTCAGACTGTTCTTCAGCTAGCGGTTTCTCGCTCCTGGCCTGTGCACCAGATGGATGTTTCCAATGCCTTTCTTCATGGTCATCTTGAGGAACAGGTGTTCTGTCAGCAGCCGACTGGGTTCGTCGATGAGTCTTCTCCGCATCATGTGTGCTTGCTCTCTCGGTCCTTGTAGGGGCTCCACTAGTAGAAAAGGGGCCAATGGTCCAGGCCTGTCCAGCCCATTAGTCCCGGTTCAATCCAGAACCGGGACCAATGGGGGCATCAGACCCGGTTCGTGAGCCCCGGGGGCCGGCCGGGCCACGTGGGCCATTGGTCCGGTTCGTCTGGACCTATTGGTCCCGGTTGGTGGGATGAACCGGGACCAATGGGCCTCGCTCCTGGCCCAACACCATTGGTCCCGGTTGGTGGCTTGAACCGGGACCAAAGGCCGCCCATTAGTACCGGTTCATGCCACCAATCGGGACTAAAGGGTTGGTCCTCGTGAAGGAAATATGCCCTAGAGGCAATAATAAAGTTATTATTTATTTCCTCATATCATGATAAATGTTTATTATTCATGCTAGAATTGTATTAACCGGAAACATGATACATGCGTGAATACATAGACAAACATATAGTCACTAGTATGCCTCTACTTGACTAGCTCATTAATCAAAGATGGTTATGTTTCCTAACCATAGACATGTGTTGTCATTTGATTAATGGGATCACATCATTAGGAGAATGATGTGATTGACATGACCCATCCCGTTAGCTTAGCACTTGATCGTTTAGTATTCTGCTATTGCTTTCTTCATGACTTATACATGTTCCTGTAACTATGAGAATTATGCAACTCCCGTTTACCAGAGGAACACTTTGGGTACTACCAAACGTCACAACGTAACTGGGTGATTATAAAGGAGTACTACAGGTGTCTCCGAAGGTACATGTTGGGTTGGCATATTTCGAGATTAGGTTTTGTCACTCCGATTGTCGGAGAGGTATCTCTGGGCCCTCTCGGTAATACTCATCACTTAAGCCTTGCAAGCATTATAACTAATGAGTTAGTTATGAGATGACGTATTACATAACGAGTAAAGAGACTTGCCGGTAACGATATTGAACTAGGTATTGGATACCGACGATCAAATCTCGAGCAAGTAACATACCGATGACAAAGGGAACAACGTATGTTGTTATGCGGTTTGACCGATAAAGATCTTCGTAGAATATGTAGGAACCAATATGGGCATCCAGGTCCCGCTATTGGTTATTGACCGAGAATGGTTTTAGGTCATGTCTACATAGTTCTCGAACCCGTAGGGTCCGCACGCTTAACGTTTCGATGACAGTTTTATTATGAGTTTATAAGTTTTGATGTACCGAAGATTGTTCGGAGTGCCGGATGTGATCACGGACATGACGAGGAGTCTCGGAATGGTCGAGACATAAAGATTGATATATTGGAAGCCTATGTTTGGACATCGGAATGGTTCCGGGTGAAATCGGGATTTTACCGGAACACCGGGGGGTTACCAGAACCCTCCCGGGGGATATTGGGCCTTAGTGGGCCAAGAGGGAAAAGAGGAGGGCCGGCCAGGGCAGGCCGCGCGCCCCCTCGCCCCCCCTAGTCCGAATAGGACAAGGAAGGGGGGGGGGCGGCGCCCCCCTTTCCTCTTTCTCCTCCCCCCTTTCCTTCTCCACCAAGGCAAGAGGGGGGAGTCCTACTCCCGGTGGGAGTAGGACTCCTCCAGGCGCACCCCTAGGGGGCCGGCCGCACCTCCCCCCTCCCTCCTTTATATACGGGGGCGGGGGGCACCCCATAGACACACAAGTTGATCTACGGATCGTTCCTTAGCCGTGTGCGGTGCCCCCTTCCACCATATTCCACCTTGGTCATATCGTCGCGGAGTTTAGGCGAAGCCCTGCGCCGGTAGAACATCATCATCGTCACCACGCCGTCGTGCTGACGGAACTCATCTCCGGAGCCTTTGCTGGATCGGAGGGCCGGAGATCGTCATCGAGCTGAACGTGTGCTGAACTCGGAGGCCCCGTACGTTCGGTGCTTGGATCGGTCGGATCGTGAAGACGTACGACTACATCAACCGCGTTATGCTAATGCTTCCGCTTACGGTCTACGAGGGTACGTGTACGAACACTCTCCCCTCTCGTTGCTATATCATCACCATGATCTTGCGTGTGCGTAGGAAATTTTTTGAAATTACTACGTTCCCCAACAGTGGCATCCGAGCCTAGGTTTTATGCGTTGATGTTATATGCACGAGTAGAACACAAGTGAGTTGTGGGCGATACAAGTCATACTGCTTACCAGCATGTCATACTTTGGTTCGGCGGTATTGTGAGATGAAGCGGCCCGGACCGACATTACGCGTACGCTTACGCGAGACTGGTTTCACCGTTACGAGCACTCGTGCTTAAAGGTGACTGGCGGGTGTCTGTCTCTCTCACTTTAGCTGAATCGAGTGTGGCTACGCCCGATCCTTGCGAAGGTTAAAACAGCACCAACTTGACGAACTATCGTTGTGGTTTTTGATGCGTAGGTAAGAACGGTTCTTGCTAATCCCGTAGCAGCCACGTAAAATTTGCAACAACAAAGTAGAGGACGTCTAACTTGTTTTTGCAGGGCATGTTGTGATGTGATATGGTCAAGACGTGATGCTATATTTTATTGTATGAGATGATCATGTTTTGTAACCGAAGTTATCGGCAACTGGCAGGAGCCATATGGTTGTCGCTTTATTGTATGAAATACAAATGCCCTGTAATTGCTTTACTTTATCACTAAGCGGTAGCGATAGTCGTAGAAGCAATAGGTGGCGTAACGACAACGATGCTACGATGGAGATCAAGGTGTCGCGCCGGTGACGATGGTGATCATGACGGTGCTTCGGAGATGGAGATCACAAGCACAAGATGATGATGGCCATATCATATCACTTATATTGATTGCATGTGATGTTTATCCTTTATGCATATTATCTTGCTTTGATTGACGGTAGCATTTTAAGATGATCTCTCACTAATTATCAAGAAGTGTTCTCCCTGAGTATGCACCATTGCGAAAGTTCTTCGTGCTGAGACACCACGTGATGATCGGGTGTGATAGGCTCTACGTTCAAATACAACGGGTGCAAAACAGTTGCACACGCGGAATACTCAGGTTATACTTGACGAGCCTAGCATATACAGATATGGCCTCAGAACACGGAGACCGAAAGGTCGAACGTGAATCATATAGTAGATATGATCAATATAGAGATGTTCACCATTGAAACTACTCCATCTCATGTGATGATCGGACATGGTTTAGTTGATTTGGATCACGTGATCACTTAGATGACTAGAGAGATGTCTGTCTAAGTGGGAGTTCTTAAGTAATATGATTAATTGAACTTAAATTTATCATGAACTTAGTACCTGATAGTATTTTGCTTGTCTATGTTTGTTTGTAGATAGATGGCTCGTGCTGTTGTTCCGTTGAATTTTAATGCGTTCCTTGAGAAAGCAAAGTTGAAAGATGATGGCAGCAATTACACGGACTGGGTCCGTAACCTGAGGATTATCCTCATTGCTGCACAGAAAAGTTACGTCCTGGAAGCACCGCTGGGTGCCAGGCCTGCTGCTGATGCAACTGACGACATTAAGAACGTCTGGCAGAGCAAAGCTGATGACTACTCTATAGTTGAGTGTGCCATGCTTTACGGCTTAGAACCGGGCCTTCAACGACGTTTTGAATGTCATGGAGCATATGAGATGTTCCAGGAGTTGAAGTTAATATTTCAAGCAAATGCCCGGATTGAGAGATATGAAGTCTCCAATAAGTTCTATAGCTGCAAGATGGAGGAGAATAGTTCTGTCAGTGAACACATACTCAAAATGTCTGCGTATAATAATCACGTGATTCAACTGGGAGTTAATCTTCCTGATGATAGTGTCATTGAGGGAGTCCTGGACTAGGGGGTGTCCGGACAGCCGTACTATCATTATCCGCCGGACTCCAAGACTACGAAGATACGAGATTGAAGACTCCGGCTCGTGTTCGGAAGGTACTTTCCTTGGCGTGGAAGGCAAGCTTGGCGATACGGATATGTAGATCTCCTACCATTGTAACCGACTCTGTGTAACCCTAGCCCTCTCCGGTGTCTATATAAACCGGAGGGCTTTAGTCCGTAGGACAACATACATTACAACAATCATACCATAGGCTAGCTTCTAGGGTTTAGCCTCCTCGATCTCGTGGTAGATCTACTCTTGTACAACCCATATCATCAATATTAATCAAGCAGGACGTAGGGTTTTACCTCCATCGAGAGGGCCCGAACCTGGGTAAAAACATCGTGTCCCTCGTCTCCTGTTACCATCCGCCTAGACGCACAGTTTGGGACCCCCTACCCGAGATCCGCCGGTTTTGACACCGACATTGGTGCTTTCATTGAGAGTTCCTCTGTGTCGTCACCGATAGGCTTGATGGCATCTTCAACCAGCAACGCTATCCAGGGTGAGATTTTTCTCCCCGGACAGATCTTCATATTCGGCGGCTTCGCCCTGCGGGCCAATTCACTTGGCCATCTGGAGCAGATCAAAAGCTACGCCCCTGGCCGTCAGGTCAGATTTGGAAGCTTAAACTTCATGGTTGATGTCCGCGGAGACTTGATCTTCGACGGACTCGAGCCACAGCCGAGCGCGCCGCACTGTGACGACGGGCATGATTTAGCTCTGCCACCGAACAATGCCTTGGTGGCCACACACGGATCCGCTTCGGCCATTAGCCCGGAGCCGATCGCCCAGATCGAGGGTCGGTGGATAGGCGCCGCCCTGGGGGCTTCAACATCCACGGCGATGGAGCCGAACACTAATCTTGTCCCCTGTGAAACTCGTGATTCCGAGGCGCCGGACTCCTCGCCGGACTCCGAACCTCCCGCGCCCCTACCAATCGATCCGGATTGGGCGCCGGTTATGGAATTCACCACCGCGGACATCTTCCAATGCTCGCCTTTCGGCGATATCTTGAATTCACTAAAGCATCTCTCGTTATCAGGAGAGTCCTGGCCGGATTATGGCCAGGATGGTTGGGATACGGACGACGAAGAAATTCAGAGCCCACCCACCACCCACTTTGTAGCCACTGTCGATGATATAACCGACATGCTAGACCTTGACTCCAAATACATTGACGGAATAGACGACAATGCTGGAGACGAACAAGAAACAGAGCCTATAAGGCACGGGAGGACTACCTCGTGATATGACATATATATGGTAGACACCCCAAAGGAGAACGACAACGAGGATCAACGGGCCGCGGCAGAAGATGACCACGCTGATAAACGACCAAAACGACGGCGCAGGCGCCGTCCTAAGTCCCGCCTCGACAATAACGCTCCCAAAGAGCCCGCAATACGGCAGGGCTCACAAACGGACGACGAACACGCAGATAGGCAACCGTCCGACCATGACGAGTCAGATAATCAGTCCAGGCCAGATGAAAACAACAGTCCGGACGACCTCACGCCGGACACACCGCCGGAGAGCAAGAACCTTCGGAAAAGACTCGTCAGTATTGCAAAAAGCCTGAAGAAGGAAAAACGGAGGCTCAAAACAGCGGAAGACACACTCAGGATGAGATGGAGCAAAGTGCTCAAAACCGCAGATAAGTACGGCAATGGCCACCAATCAAAGAGCTACCCGAAGCGCAAGCTGCTACCAGAATTCGACGAGGAGGCCATAGAGCCCCCACCGTCCAAAAATAAAGGGGCTGCCTGGCTGGATAGACGGCTAGATGATAGGCCAAATTCTGACAGCGGCGCCCCACATAAACCAACCAACGAACTTGGAAGGATAGATGGCCCAGCCAGATCCATCTACGGGCCAAAGGAGAAGGCCCCAGGAAGCAAGGCAACACGTCAAGTGTCCGATGATAGCGGCACACACAAATACAGGGGAGCCGCACACCCACTATGTTTCACTGACGAGGTGCTGGACCATGAATTCCCAGCAGGATTTAAACCCATAAACATAGAAGCCTACGATAGAACAACAGACCCTGGAGTCTGGATAGAAGATTATATACTACATATACATATGGCCAGAGGAGATGATCTCCACGCCATAAAATACCTACCCCTCAAGCTCAAAGGGCCAGCCCGTCATTGGCTTAAAAGCCTCCCAGAAAATACTGTTGGAAGTTGGGAAGAGCTCGAGGACGCGTTTAGAGCAAATTTTCAAGGGACTTATGTCCGCCCTCCGGATGCAGATGACCTAAGTCATATAACTCAACAGCCCGGAGAGTCAGCGCGGAAATTCTGGAACATGTTCCTTACAAAAAAGAACCAAATAGTCGACTGTCCGGACGCCGAAGCCTTAGCAGCTTTCAAGCACAATGTCCGAGACGAATGGCTCGCCATACACCTCGGTCAAGAGAAACCGAGGACAATGTCCGCACTAACAAGCCTCATGACCCGCTTCTGTGCGGGCGAGGATAGCTGGTTAGCACGATGCAGCACCAGCGACCCAAGTACATCAGAGATAAGAGATGGAAACGGAAAATCACGGCGCAGAAAAGAGCAGCGCCGGAATAAAGAGAAAAGCCCAAAGAGCGCGGCAGTCAACGCCGGATTCAAAAGCTCACGGCCCAATAATAAAACACAGCCTCTTAAGGATGACAGTGACGAATTGTCCAACTTAAACAAAATTTTGGGTCGGATATGCCAAATCCACAGTACCCCCGGAAGGCCTGCAAATCACACCCACAGGGATTGTTGGGTTCTTAAACAGTCCGGCCGACTAAATGCCGAACACAAGGGGCTCGACGCGTCAAGCGAAGAAGATAAACCCCACCAGCAGAGCACCGGAAAACAAAAGACTTTCCCACAAGGGGTCAAAGCAGTAAACTCACTTCATGTGATACTACGGAAAAATAGTGTGGCACTTTCTAAAAAGAGCTTCGCGCGGTCCAACCCAGCAGACCGTAGAGATTGGATATCAAAACCAATCACTTTCGACCACCTGGACTATTCCAGAAGCGTTTGAAATGCGGGACGAACTCCCCTGATATTGAATCCCATAATAGATGGATTGCAATTTACTAATGTCCTAATGGACGGAGGCAGTGACTTAAACCTGCTATATTCAAACACAATCCATACGACGGGGATAGACCCTACCAAAATTCGACACAGCCACACTTCCTTCAAAGGAGTGACGCCAGGCCCATTACGCCAAGTGCACAGGCTCCATATTACTAGAAGTCGTGTTCGGATCGCCGAACAATTCTCGACGCGAAAAATTACTTTTTCACATCGTCCCATTTGAAAGTGAATATCAAGCACTCTTGGGACGAAAGGCTTTTGTCCGCTTCAACGCCATACCGCATTACGCGTCTCTTACACTCAAGATGCCCGGACCGCGTGGCGTAATTTTAGTGCGAGGGTCACTTAAAGACCCCGGACTTGGATAGACGAATCCGGCGTCAGTAGGCTAGGGGCTCCCTAGCCGCATACCCCTTCACAGGGGGCTGCGCGCACAAATAACCGCGGGTTCATACAAACCCCACTTTAATTATTTATATTTCTAATATTTTTTGCACGAATTGTTTTTTAAACTAAACGTTCCTCTCTTTTTACAGATGAACAACGTGCATACCCGTCCAGGATAAAGGCGCAACGGAGACACAGGCGCAGACGTGCAGTAGAGACCCGTTGTGAGGATTCTTTTCAGATTAAGACCCTGGGTAGACCTTTTTTACTGTCTCTTGTTGTTATTCTCCCTTGGTTTCTTCCTATAGCCAAAGCGGAGCCTGATGCTTTGGCATCGGCCGCGTCAGAAGACCATGTCCGTACTTGGACACTAGGGGCTTAGGGCATCATTCTGCCCATTATCATAAAGACCGAACACCTTAGGGAGTGTTCGGCGTCTCGAGTTAGGCATTATATGCATCAGCTCCGAATCATGTCTTTGGTCAAATGTTGGGTTTGCCCGGCTCCTGTGTTTTGCTGCCTTACATTCCGTATCATCGGCTAACGCGGCACCAGGAGAACTATTGCGATTGTGCCCCAATTCGGCTGGGCGAGCACCTCAGTAGAGAAAGCCGAAAACTGACTGTCATGATGCAGCGAGAGACTGGTCAACCACTCGATCGACTATCAGAATGTTTAGAATTCCCCGCTTTGACGAAGGGCCGTTTCCCGGTCAGGCACACGCGCTCCGACTTCGGAGAAGGGCGATGCCACCGGGGGCTATGTCGTAGCCCCACCCTCGAGCTCCACTGGCTAAGTGAAAGTGATAAAGCATTATAGTCCGGATTGCCTCGTTCTCTACGCTACCACCTCCTTTTAACAGGACCGAGACGTCGGATTAAGTGTGAAAAAACGCGCTATTTTTGCGAACACCCCAGCACCTTGTGCGTGGGGGCTGAAGCCGAAGACTGCCATCTTTCAAGTTATACACAAGTATACGTAAACGGCCGCACAGGAGAAGTTTTACTACTTGGACGCACAAGTATAAAAAGCAGTTATAGCATAATCATCGATTTACAAGCTAATGCGTTCATTTGAACGTTACATTCTTCGAGCACTGCGACTCTATTACATGAGCGCCACGCATAAATTCCCCGAAATAGTGCTCGGCAGGGAGCCGGTTTTCATCCGAACCCTGGGCAGCAACAGCGGTGGCGTCCATCTCTGGACAATGCGCCTTCACACGGGTAAGAGCCATCCGCGCGTCCTCTATGCAGGCCGACTGCTTCATCTCCTTTATATGCGGCACCGCTCCAAGGAATTGCTGTAGTAAGCCAAAGTAGCTCGTCGCCTTGGACCTCTCTGGCCAGACATGGGCCACGATGTCAGTCATGGCAAGTCCGGACAATCTATTTAGCTCGGCCCATTCGGCCAACCGGTCTGTCAATGGAAGTGGGCGATCCGAACTGTGGAATTGAGACCAATACAGCTCTTCCCTCTCGTGATCCTTCTGGCTCCGGAGGTGCTTAATGGCATCGGCCGCACTTGCAGCTAAGTCCATATACGGATCCTCCGGACTCCACAGCCGCTCAAATTGAGCATACTTTCCATCCATAAACCGGCGACGCAGCAGAAAAGGCTTGCCAGCCACGATCTCTCCGGCCTGGCATAGTTCCTCCTTTATAGCCCGCATTGCAGAGCGGGCATCCTTGGCTTCGGCGGTGGCCTTCTTCAGGTCTTCCCGCTCCGATAAGCGCTCCTTTTCAAGAGCCTCATTGCGGTCGGCAGCATCCTTTATTTTCATGGCCAATTCGGCCACCTCGGCCCTGCTTAGGCAGTGCGCAGCCTTTTCGGCTTTCAAATCCTCGGCCGCCCTCGACGTAGCCGCTTCACTCCTTCGGGCTTGCTCCTTAGCTCGAGCAAGTTCGGCCCGAAGGCCCTCCACAGCAGCAGCACCGTCTCTACAAACAGCATATAATTTATCAGAGGAGGGCTTCGACCCCCTTAATAAAGCGACTGGGGAGAACTTTTTTACCATGCGACTCGTCAAGTCGCCTGTTGACAAGTGCGATATCCGCATCTGCCAAGTCAAATTGCCGATTTAACTCGGCAAACTCACTAGTCCGGCTAGCCCCCAGACTATCCGCCACCTGCATAGGAACGACGGAATTCATTCCTTTAGATTTCGATCCTCGGTACGCTATCGTTTCCGACAACCTACCGAGTCTCAGGGGCTACTATCTGTACAGGGCGCATTTTTTATATGCAAAACTGCTAAAAGACAAAGGGGTGCGTCATTCTCGCATACCTCAAATCCCGCCAGCAAACTCATGGCGGCATTATGCAATTCGCTCTCAGCGTACGAAATTCTTCCAATCACCATACGCATTAACGCACGGTGATCTTCTGAAATGGACGCCCTCTCAAGAAGAGTCTTCAGTTCTCCCGGCCGGACATTAGTAGGTGCCGAACTCTCTGGCCCCTCCGGACTCGGGGATACCCTCCGTGATGACACTTCGGGTTCGCCTGCCTCATCTGGCGGCGCTGCGGACGGAGGCGTATCGCTCTCCATCATCTCCGGAAGAAGGTCCCCCGAAGATGAACTTATCTGAGAAGGCTGCAGATCCGAACTGCAATATAAATATTTTGGTTATCTACAGAAGCACAAATGAAGGTATTTCCTTACTAATTAACTCCCTCTTTCATACTCACGGCTCGCTGGAGGGCCGATCCTTTGATGATGATTGTGCGTCCGGATTCTTTCCGGGCGCCGGACCCCCCGGGGAAGATCTCTTCCCACGCTTAGGGGCTTTGGCCTCCGGATCATTGGAGGCGGTCCTCTTCTCCCCCTGAAGGGAGGGGTTCTTGCTTCCTCCCGCTTCAGTCGCCCCTTTGGGCGAAATATTAGCTCCTCTATTTCCCCCGTCGCCCCCTTCTGCGGGCGCAACCTCCAACATTCTGACCAGCACGGGCTCCTGTACGGTCTCTAGGAGGGGGGCCGGACACCTTATCAGCCTTGATCGTGCCACCCATTCCTGTAAAGAACAAAGGGTCAGGAGGCGAAGTCTAGAAAGGCACATAAACAGAATGTCCGGACTCTGAGCTACTTACCTGAGTATCCGGGCGATCGCGGCTTAGGCCTGCATCCTCGGCTAAATCCGGACACGCCACCTGCGGTCCGAAGAACAACTTGTACATCTCCACGGGTGTTGCACCCATGAAGTGTTGGAGAATCCGAGGTCCCTCCGGGTTGAACTCCCATAGACGGAGAGGACGGCGTTTGCAGGGCAGAAGATGCCTGATTAGCATAACCTGCATCACCTTGATCAGGTCGATCTCCCTCGCTTGGAGATCTCGAATCCGGCCCTACAGTGAAGGCACGTCTTCGGACGGCCCCCAATTGAGCCCTTGGTTAACCCACGACATCAGTTGGCGTGGAGGTCCCGGGCGGAATAAGGGTGGCGGCTTTTGCCTGCTGCCCCTTGGAGCGGTGATAGAACCACTCCTTCTGCCACGGTCCAAGTTCCTCTTGGAAGGAACCCTCGGGCCACGGGGCATCGACCTTTTTGCTTATGGTCGCTCCGCCGCACTCCGCTTAACGCCCCCCGATCATCTTCGGCTCCACCTTGAAGGTCTTCAGCCATAGGCCGAAGTGGGGAATGACGCGGAGGAAGGCTTCACAGACGATAATGAATGCGGAGATATGGAGGATGGACTCCGGAGCCAAGTCGTGAAAGTCCAGCCCATAGTAGAACAGGAGCCCCCTCACGAAGGGATCCGTCGGGAAGCCTAAACCCCGACGGAGGTGGGATACGAAAACGACGTATTCACCGGGCTCGGGGGCTGGCACGGCCTGCCCTTGGGCAGGCAACCTGTGCGAAACCTCGTAGGCTAGGTACTTGGCCTCACGCAACTTCAATATGTCCTCCTCCGTGACGGAGGAGGGCATCCACCGGCCCTGGAGGTCGGAGCCGGACATGATTAAGGATCCGAAGCGCTCGAATCTGAGGCTCTGGGTGTTGGAACTGGGAGCGGGGAAGAGATTTGATGCGAGATTGAAGAACAATGGCGAGCCTTGGTCCTCTTATAAAGGGGAAAAAATACCAAGGTCCGTCTCCGTGACCGTTTCGGATTCCCCTTCGATAGAGGAGGCGTGGCGACGGGAGCGGTTGGGTTACCCACGCACGTATTGATGAGAATCCCGGAATAAGGGGAACATGATCTCTGCTTCGACAAGACGTGCCAAGGAAACCGCTTCGCTAAACGTGCTGAGGTGGTATAGTAATTCAAACAAAGGCCTTGTGGCGGTGTGATGTCACGCCGCATAGTGCGTCAGCAGATTGAACTAAGTGTACATTTTATTCTCTCTATGGTGGAACGTGGAATTTATTTTGCAGAGCCGGACACTATCCTGGTGTTCATGATCTTCTCTGGATTATTCAAGGGAGGAACCCGCCTTGCAATGCCGAATATTATGCACGCCGGACTTATCGTCATTGAAGACTGGTTCAGGGGCTACTGAGGGAGTCCTGGACTAGGGGGTGTCCGGACAGCCGGACTATCATTATCCGCCGGACTCCAAGACTACGAAGATACAAGATTGAAGACTCCGGCTCGTGTCCGGAAGGTACTTTCCTTGGCGTGGAAGGCAAGCTTGGCGATACGGATATGTAGATCTCCTACCATTGTAACCGACTCTGTGTAACCCTAGCCCTCTCCGGTGTCTATATAAACCGGAGGGCTTTAGTCCGTAGGACAACATACATTACAACAATCATACCATAGGCTAGCTTCTAGGGTTTAGCCTCCTCGATCTCGTGGTAGATCTACTCTTGTACTACCCATATCATCAATATTAATCAAGCAGGACGTAGGGTTTTACCTCCATCAAGAGGGCCCGAACCTGGGTAAAAACATCGTGTCCCTCGTCTCCTGTTACCATCCGCCTAGACGCACAGTTCGGGACCCCCTACCCGAGATCCGCCGGTTTTGACACCGACAATCATTGACAGAATTCTCCAATCACTGCCACCAGGCTACAAAAGCTTCGTGATGAACTATAATATGCAAGGGATGAACAAGACTATTCCTGAGCTCTTCGCGATGCTGAAAGCCGCGGAGGTAGAAATCAAGAAGGAGCATCAAGTGTTGATGGTCAACAAGACCACTAGTTTCAAGAAGAAGGGGAACTTCAAAAAGAACGGCAAGCAAGTTGCTGTTCAAGAGAAGAAACCCAAGTCTGGACCTAAGCCTGAAACTGAGTGCTTCTACTGCGAGCAGACTGGACACTGGAAGCAGAACTGCCCCAAGTATTTGGCGGATAAGAAGGATGGCAAAGTGAACAAAGGTATATGTGATATACATGTTATTGATGTGTACCTTACTAATGCTCGCAGTAGCACCTAGGTATTTGATACTGGTTCTGTTGCTAATATTTGCAACTCGAAACAGGGACTACGGATTAAGCGAAGATTAGCTAAGGACGAGGTGACGATGCGCGTGGGAAATGGTTCCAAAGTCGATGTGATCGCGGTCGGCACGCTACCTCTACATCTACCATCGGGATTAGTTTTAGACCTAAATAATTGTTATTTGGTGCCTACGTTGAGCATGAACATTATATCTGGATCTTGTTTGATGCAAGACGGTTATTCATTTAAATCAGAGAATAATGGTTGTTCTATTTATATGAGTAATATCTTTTATGGTCATGCACCCTTGAAGAGTGGTCTATTTTTGTTGAATCTCGATAGTAGTGATACACATATTCATAGTGTTGAAACCAAAAGATGTAGAGTTGATAATGATAGTGCAACTTATTTGTTGCACTACCGTTTAGGTCATATCGGTGTAAAGCGCATGAAGAAACTCCATACTGATGGGCTTCTGGAATCACTTGATTATGAATCACGTGGTACTTGAGAACCGTGCCTTATGGGCAAGATGACTAAAACTCCATTCTCCGGTACTATGGAGAGAGCAACAGATTTGTTGGAAATCATACATACAGATGTATGTGGTCCAATGAATGTTGAAGCTCGTGGCGGATATCGTTATTTTCTCACCTTCACAGATGATTTGAGCAGATATGGGTATATCTACTTAATGAAACACAAGTCTGAAACATTTGAAAAGTTCAAAGAATTTCATAGTGAAGTGGAAAATCATCGTAACAAGAAAATAAAATTTCTACGATCTGATCGTGGAGGAGAATATTTGAGTTACGAGTTTGGTCTACACTTGAAACAATGCGGGATAGTCTCGCAACTCACGCCACCTGGGACACCACAACGGAATGGTGTGTCCGAACGTCATAATCGTACTTTACTTGATATGGTGCGATCTATGATGTCTCTTACCGATCTACCGCTATCGTTTTGGGGTTATGCTTTAGAGACGGCCGCATTCACGTTAAATAGGGCACCATCAAAATCCGTTGAGACGACGCCTTATGAACTGTGGTTTGGCAAGAAACCAAAGTTGTCGTTTCTTAAAGTTTGGGGCTGTGATGCTTATGTGAAGAAACTTCAACCAGATAAGCTCGAACCCAAATCGGAGAAATGTGTCTTCATAGGATACCCAAAGGAAACTATTGGGTACACCTTCTATCACAGATCTGAGGGCAAGATTTTCGTTGCTAAATTCGGATCCTTTCTAGAGTAGGAGTTTCTCTCGAAAGAAGTGAGTGGGAGGAAAGTAGAACTTGATGAGATAACTGTATCTACTCCCTTATTGGAAGGTAGTTCATCACAAGAACCGGTTCCTGTGACAACTACACCAATCAGTGAGGAAGCTAATGATATTGATCATGAAACTTCAGATCAAGTTTCTGCTGAACCTCGTAGGTCTACAAGAGTAAGATCCGCACCAGAGTGGTACAGCAATCCTATTCTGGAAGTCATGTTACTTGATCATGATGAACCTACGAACTATGAGGAAGCGATGATGAGCCCAGATTCCGCAAAATGGCTAGAGGCCATGAAATCTGAGATGGGATCCATGTATGAAAACAAAGTATGGACTTTGGTTGACTTGCCCGATGATCGGCAAGCCATTGAGAATAAATGGATCTTTAAGAAGAAGACTGACGCTGATGGTAATATAACTGTCTATAAAGCTCGACTTGTTGCGAAAGGTTTTCGACAAGTTCAAGGGGTTGACTACGATGAGACATTCTCACCCGTAGCTATTGCTGCATTTCATGATTATGAAATTTGGCAAATGGATGTCAAGACTGCATTCTTGAATGGATTTCTAGAAGAAGAGTTGTATATGATGCAACCGGAAGGTTTTGTTGATCCAAAAGGTGCTAACAAAGTGTGCAAGCTCCAGCGTTCCATTTATGGACTGGTGCAAGTATCTCGGAGTTGGAATAAACGCTTTGATAGTGTGATCAAAGCATATGGTTTTATACAAACTTTTGGAGAAGCCTGTATTTACAAGAAAGTGAGTGGGAGCTCTGTAGCATTTCTAGTTTTATATGTAGATGACATATTGTTAATTGGAAATGATATAAAATTTCTGGATAGCATAAAGGGATACTTGAATAAAAGTTTTTCAATGAAAGACCTTGGTGAAGCTGCTTATATATCGGGCATCAAGATCTATAGAGATAGATCAAGACGCTTAATAGGACTTTCACAAAGCACATACCTTGACAAAATTTTGAAAAAGTTCAAAATGGATCAGGCAAAGAAAGGGTTCTTGCCTATGCTACAAGGTGTGAAGTTGAGTCAAACACAATGCCCGACCACAGCAGAAGATAAAGAGAAAATGAAAGATGTTCCCTATGCTTCAGCCATAGGCTCTATCATGTATGCAATGCTGTAATCCAGGAGTGGATCACTGGACAGCGGTCAAGAACATCCTGAAATACCTGAAAAGGACTAAGGATATGTTTCTCGTATATGGAGGTGACAAAGAGCTAGTCGTAAGAGGTTACGTTGATGCAAGCTTTGACGCTGATCCGGACGATTCTAAATCGCAAACCGGATACGTGTTTATATTAAACGGTGGAGCTGTAAGTTGGTACAGTTCTAAACAAAGCGTCGTGGCGGGATCTACATGCGAAGCGGAGTACATAGCTGCTTCTAAAGCAGCAAATGAAGGAGTCTGGATGAAGGAGTTCATTTCCGATCTAGGTGTCATACCTAGTGCATCGGGACCAATGAAGATCTTCTGTGACAATACTGGTGCAATTGCCTTGGCAAAGGAATCCAGATTTCACAAGAGGACCAAGCACATCAAGAGACGCTTCAATTCCATTCGGGACCAAGTCCAAGTGGGAGACATAGAGATTTGCAAGATACATACGGATCTGAATGTTGCAGACCCGTTGACTAAGCCTCTCTCACGAGCAAAACATGATCAGCACCAAGACTCCATGGGTGTTAGAATCATTACTATATAATCTAGATTATGGACTCTAGTGCAAGTGGGAGACTGAAGGAAATATGCCCTAGAGGCAATAATAAAGTTATTATTTATTTCCTCATATCATGATAAATGTTTATTATTCATGCTAGAATTGTATTAACCGGAAACATGATACATGTGTGAATACATAGACAAACATATAGTCACTAGTATGCCTCTACTTGACTAGCTCATTAATCAAAGATGGTTATGTTTCCTAACCATAAACATGTGTTGTCATTTGATTAATGGGATCACATCATTAGGAGAATGATGTGATTGACATGACCCATCCCGTTAGCTTAGCACTTGATCGTTTAGTATTCTGCTATTGCTTTCTTCATGACTTATACATGTTCCTGTAACTATGAGAATTATGCAACTCCCGTTTACTGGAGGAACACTTTGGGTACTACCAAACGTCACAACGTAACTGGGTGATTATAAAGGAGTACTACAGGTGTCTCCGAAGGTACATGTTGGGTTGGCGTATTTCGAGATTAGGTTTTGTCACTCCGATTGTCAGAGAGGTATCTTTGGGCCCTCTCGGTAATACTCATCACTTAAGCCTTGCAAGCATTATAACTAATGAGTTAGTTATGAGATGACGTATTACAGAAAGAGTAAAGAGACTTGCCGGTAACGAGATTGAACTAGGTAGTGGATACCGACGATCAAATCTCGGGCAAGTAACATACCAATGACAAAGGGAACAACGTATGTTGTTATGCGGTTTGACCGATAAAGATCTTCGTAGAATATGTAGAAACCAATATGGGCATCCAGGTCCCGCTATTGGTTATTGACCGAGAATGGTTTTAGGTCATGTCTACATAGTTCTCGAACCCGTAGGGTCCGCACGCTTAACGTTTTGATGACAGTTTTATTACAAGTTTATAAGTTTTGATGTACCAAAGATTGTACGGAGTCCCGGATGTGATCACGGACATGACGAGGAGTCTTGGAATGGTCGAGACATAAAGATTGATATATTGGAAGCCTATGTTTGGACATCGGAATGGTTCCGGGTGAAATCGGGATTTTACCGGAACACCGGGGGGTTACCGGAACCCTCCCGGGGGATATTGGGCCTTAGTGGGCCAAGAGGGAAAAGAGGAGGGCCGGCCAGGGCAGGCCGCGCGCCCCCTCCCCCCCTAGTCCGAATAGGACAAGGAAGGGGGGGGCGGCGCCCCCCTTTCCTCTTTCTCCTCCCACATTTCCTTCTACACCAAGGCAAGAGGGGGGAATCCTACTTCCGGTGGGAGTAGGACTCCTCCAGGCGCACCCCTAGGGGGCCGGCCGCACCTCCCCCCTCCCTCCTTTATATACGGGGGCGGGTGGCACCCCATAGACACACAAGTTGTTCTACGGATCGTTCCTTAGCCGTGTGCGGTGCCCCCTTCCACCATATTCCACCTCGGTCATACCGTCGCGGAGTTTAGGCGAAGCCCTGCACCGGTAGAACATCATCATCGTCACCACGCCGTCGTGCTGACGGAACTCATCTCCGGAGCCTTTGCTGGATCGGAGGGCCGGAGATCGTCATCGAGCTGAACGTGTGCTGAACTCGGAGGCCCCGTACGTTCGGTGCTTGGATCGGTCGGATCGTGAAGACGTACGACTACATCAACCGCGTTGTGCTAACGCTTCTGCTTACGGTCTACGAGGGTACGTGGACGAACACTCTCCCCTCTCGTTGCTATATCATCACCATGATCTTGCGTCTGCATAGGATTTTTTTTGAAATTACTACGTTCCCCAACACCTCGTTGCGGCCAGAGTTTAGTCCCACCTTGCCAACCGAAGGGGAATCGGACCAGTTTATAAGCCCCTCCCTCTCTACCTTATTGAGCTCCTCTGAAAATGAAAATAGATGCCCTTATATAGGGAATTTAGCCTAAATTCATACAGATTTCTCTTGAAATTCGTTATGAATTTAAGTTGAATTTCCTCTATAAGCGCATCTATGCTCATTTCTGAGTAGTTTTTTATATAGTTTTTTTTCTTTTCTGCTATATTTATTTTTTTCTTTTTATTTCTGAGTTGTAATAAGCCATTAAAAATAAGCATATATGCTCCTTTTTTAGTACAGTTAATCACAATTATTTTTTGCTTCTATTCATTTCTGAGTAGTTTTCTATATAGTTTTTTTTTATTTTTTGTTATATTTATTCTTTTGTTTTTATTTCTGAGTTGTAATAAGTCATTAAAAATAAGCATCTATGCTACTTTTTTAGTAAAGTTAATCAAAACTATTTTTTCTTCTATTTATTTCTGAGTGGTTTTTTGTATAGTTTTTTTTCTTTTCTGCTACATTTATTTGTTTCTTTTTATTTCTGAGTTGTAATAAGTCATTAAAAATAAAAAAGAGGTGCAATGCTCGTTAATTTGCTTCAAGCATGACCAAGCATAGCACCTGTCGGCCAGGCATGACTTGACAGCTCCACCGAACCTCCGTGCAAGACGAAGCCGCTCCACCTCCTTCCTCTGACTTCCAGCGCTGCTCCACCAAACAATGCTCCCAAGAGAGAAACAACACTGCAGTGCCGCTATCATCCGGTCTAGAACACCAGATCCTAGGGTTTCCCCCGGAGCAATACGAGTAGGTCAACGGTAGTCACATGACGATGCCTTCATCAAGGTAACGACACGGAACGCCGCCATCGCCCGCCGTCAGCTCGGTTTTCACCGGCAACTACGTCTCCCCGACTCGCAGCTGGTGCCAGATGACGGATCCCGAGATCCGAACACCCAGCCTCAGGCCGACCACCTCTGACGGAAGAGATGACCACCATCGCCGGCTGCAACGGTCAGAACAGATCTGATCTATGCTATTTTTTTAGTAAAGTTAATCAAAATTATTTTTTCTTCTATTTATTTCTGAGTGGTTTTTTATATAGTTTTTTTTCTTTTCTGCTACATTTATTTTTTTCTTTTTATTTCTGAATTGTAATAAGTCATTAAAAATAAAAAAGAGGCGCAATGCTCGTTAATTTGCTTCAAGCCTTTCGGAATAGTGTCAACTGCACTGCACATAGCTCTGTGCAGTCTACTGTATTCCTCAAGGCTTGAAGGTAACCAACGTGCAGGAGCATTGAGCCTCTTCATCATCGTCTCTGCACTCAGGGCTTATAAACAGTTGCGAGTGCCTCTCGCTTGGCAAGGTGGGACTAAAAAAACAGCTGCAGGAAGAATCAACAAAAAATTAGCTGCAGAAAATAAAAAAGTAGTTACACGGGTCCATTGGTACCGGTTCATGGCACCAACCGGTACCAATGCCACTCTTTGGTCCCAGTTGGTTGGACCAACCGGGATGAATGCTCATCTTTAGTCCCGGTTGGAGCCACCAACCGGGACCAAAGTTCTGCGTTTCCCGCCCTTTGGGCTGTTGAAAAGAGGCCTTTGGTCCCGGTTGGTGGCACCAACCGGGACTAAAGGGGGCATTAGTCCCGGTTGGAGCCACCAACCGGGACCAATGCTCTTGCTATATATACAGGACTTAGCAGTTTTTGCCAAAACCCATCTCTTTCTCACCCCGACGCCTCTGCTCCTCGTCGCCGTCGCCGCCGAGCCCTGCCCCGCGCCGCCTCGAGCCCGCCGTCCCCGTCGCCGTCCCGAGCCCGCCGTCGTCATCCGCGCACGTCGTCGCCGCCCCCATCGCCGCCCGCGTCCCGCGCCGCCCCGTAATCACGCGCCCATGCCGCCCCTACGTCGTCGCCACCCCCGCCGTCGCCTCTGCCCCGCGCCGCCCCGAGCCCGCCGTCCCCGTCGCCGCCCCGAGCCCGCCGTCCTCGTCACCCCTGCCCCGCACCGCCCCGAGCCCGTCGTCGCCCCTGCCTCGCGCCGCCTCGACGCCGACGTGAGCATTTTTTTTATTTTTGTTAGATTTTTTTTAGATTCTTTTTGTAGTTCATAGATTTTTTTGTTAGGTTAGATGTGTAGTAATTTAGATATGTAGTTCATAGATTTTTTTTGTTAGATTAGATTGTTTTTGTTAGATTACATGTGTAGTAATTAATTTGTTCATATTATGTTAGATTTTTTTGTTAGATTAATTAGATTTTTTTTGTTAGATTAGATATGTGTAGTAATTAATTTGTTCATATTATGTTAGATTTTTTCTGTTAATAGATTTTTTTGGTGATATTATTATTGAATATGCATGTTTGGTGATATTATTGTTAATAGGTTTTTTTGGTGATCTTTAGATTGTGTAATTAATTTTGTTCATAGAATTTTAATGATTTTTTTGTTCATAGTATTTAGAAAACTAATTTATTTTACTATATATAGAAGTAGTTTGTTTTTAGTAAGTACTACTTATTTATTTATAGTAAGTGCTTAGTAGTTGAACTAGATAGTTGATTTAATTAATAAAACTACTTTTATTTAACTATATATAGAAGTAGTTCCCGCGTCGACGTCGGCAATGCCTATCCCGCATCCTCGTCGTCGTCGACTTGGCGGTGGAGGCCTGCTTGATCAGGGCCATGTTCGGGACTGGGCTCCTCCGGGTTGGTATTGGGAGGTGCTACCTTCCGGGGGACGTAGGTTGGTGAGGAGGCAGCCCGTTGTTGACCCGATCCTTGTTTGGTGGCGGTCGCGTGGGCCAGTGACGGTGGTGAGGCATCCGGACACCGCGGAGGTGGTACGTCACCGTGTCAGCGAGGAGGACGAGCACGTCCGTCGCTACATGGTTGCATTGGAGGGGAGGTTCGACAATACCTGGCAGGTTCTTCAGGGATCTCACTGGAGCTATGATCCTGTGATGGTTCCTTATCTTTGGGTGTCCACCGCCCGCGTCGATACCCAT
This sequence comes from Triticum aestivum, assembly GCF_018294505.1. NCBI lineage: Eukaryota > Viridiplantae > Streptophyta > Magnoliopsida > Poales > Poaceae > Triticum > Triticum aestivum. The sequence goes on along the minus strand of NC_057813.1, from coordinate 759,431,546 downwards.
CGGGCGCTACGGTTCTAGTTGTATTAGTGATAATATTCGACGATGTACGGACACCAAGAGATGATGTACTATTGCTTATAATTATTAAATGCATGCTAATTTGAATATATACTTTATTTTATGATTTGGTTTTGCTTATTTTATGATTTGGTTTTGCTTATTGGATGCTCATATTGGATAAGTTCTCCTTCATTCCCGTGTGCTAGACAATTTGGTATAATAATGCATTCAGGAATGAAAGAGGAGCTACATACATCGATCATCGATAGTCAACCCGTGATTAATAATAATGATCTAGTTTAATATTTGAATTATGAACGTAGGCCGGAAATGTCGTACTCATCGGACGACAAAAACCGCCCGAGGGAGTGCGACTGGTGCCACGACGACCGAGGTATCTGTGACAGGTTCATTGAGCTGGACGAAGATCGGCGCTTCAGCATTAAGCTCGAGGAGACCTGCGATGTTCATACGGTACGCAACGACGACAATAGTTTTTTCATAATTAAGCACGACTTCAACTATTTTAACGTGTATTTTCCAATTCGACTAGCTTATCCCATGCTTTGCAAGACGCTATGTCTTGGAGAGGATGGGTTTTGAAGACCATGAAAGTTTCGAAATCAAAAAAATTATCCTAAGTACCCATCATGGTGTGGATTTTCAAGTAAAGTTGTACAATGCTCAGAGTGTAATCCATTTTGGTTGCAAAAATTGGGATGCATTTTGCAAGATGTATGGTCTTGATGAGGGTATGCTTGTCACCATGGATCTTGGTGATCCTACAATCGAGCAAGAGACACCTTCGATTTGGGTCCTTGTGGATACACCTCCAATTCTTCCCTAATGTGAGCTAAACATAGTTATTAAGTAATTTATATTCTTTATTTCAAAATATATAGTTGACAACTTATCTCCATTGACAACTTATTTTCATTCTTCAAAGAATATGCGGAAGATGGTAGACAGAAATTATGGTCAATACGTGCCACTAGTGCACGTGTTGAACTACGGTAACTACCATGGAGATACCCTGGTAAGATTAATTTTTACTATTACAACATCCGTGCATCTTTTTGCACACTTCTAAAACTAGTACATCATTGCTAACTACGAAGTTATTACTTTGTTTTTCAACAGATAATCCCGAATGATTGTGTGCCTCATCTGATGTATACGCATGGTAGCCTTCATGTTTTGAACATACCACCAGGTCGTCCTACGAATCTCAACTGTCCATACCGGGTTTCTAAAAGAAGTGGAGACATAACAATCAAAGAATGGAAAAAATGTATGGACAGTCGTAAGGAGCTTCTTGGAAGCAATAAGCAGCGAAGGGCTAGAATTGGAGACAGGATGATCGCCATTCTTCATAATGAAGAGTCAGGGTCTATATTGTTTTATGCTATTTTACCTTAAGGGTGTTTAGGTCCTACCTGATACTGATGATCATGTGCTAAGAATAATTATGTAGGGTTGGGTTCGATGACTATGAGGATGATGATCGTATGACTTATTATTAATAACGAGTAGAAGTTGTATGATGATGCATGATTAGTAGGACTTGTTATTATATATATATGATGATGTATGATGCAAGCATGCATGAGCATGTTATATCTGCGGGTGCATTGAACATAGCAGCAGCGTTGATAAACCAAGGACGAAGATATAAGAGATGACACTTCTCTCTATTAGCTAGGTATAATAACAACCTAAAAATAACCCCCAAAACCCCTAAAGCAGCCACTTTTGTAAAAAAATTGACTTTTGATCCCGGTTGGAGCCACCAACCGGGACCAAAGGCCCCCTGACTGGGCTCGGCGCACAGGGCCACGTGGAGGCGCATTGGTCCCGGTTCGTGTTTGAACTGGGACTAATGGGTGGAGGAAGTAGTAACGACCCATTAGTCCCGGTTCATGAACCGGGACTAAAGGCCCTTACGAACCGGGTCTAATGGGTGGTTTTCTACTAGTGCTCAAGCAAGCTCCTCGCGCGTGGTACCAGCACATCGCAGCGTTTCTTACTGAGCTTGGCTTCCGCTCCACTCGCTCCGATGCTTCAATGTTTGTCTACCACCAGGGTGATGCTACTGCTTTCCTGTTGCTCTATGTCGACGATATCATCTTGACAGCATGCTCGACTGCCCTTCTTCAACAGCGCACTGATCGTCTTCGTGCTGAGTTCACCATTAAGGACTTTTGGTCCTCTGCACTATTACCTCGGGATTGAGGTTATTCGTCGAGCAGATGGCTTCTTTCTTCATCAGCGGAAGTATGCTCATGAGCTTCTGGACCGTGCCGGGATGCTTAACTGCAAACCGGCTACCATACCTGTCGATACGAAGGCCAAGCTTTCTGCCACAGATGGTTCTCCTGCTTCAGATGCTCCGTTCTACAGGTCGATTGTTGGTGCTCTTCAGTACCTCACTCTTACTCGTCCGGAGCTCCAGTACGCTGTGCAGCAGGCGTGCCTCCATATGCATGCTCCTCGTGATGCTCACTGGACCGCGGTCAAGCGCATTCTGCGCTATATCCGTGGCACCTTGGACCTTGGGTCGTCACTTCAGGCTTCGTCCTCTCTGGATCTGACGGATTATTCTGACGCCGATTGGGTCGGCTACCGTGACACGTGCCGCTCGACCTCTGGTTATTGCGTCTACCTTGGACCATCACTCATCTCTTGGTCATCCAAGCGAAAGCCCATTGTGTCCCGCTCTAGTGCTGAAGCGGAGTACCGCGCCGTTGCCAACGTCGTCGTCGAGTGTTCTTGGCTTTGTCAGCTTCTGCATGAGCTCTTGTCTCCGGTTGACAAGGCCACGATTGTCTACTGTGACAATGTTTATGCGGTCTACCTTTCCGCCAACCCGGTTCATCATCGACGCACCAAGCACATTGAGATTGATATCCACTTTGTTCGGGAACAGGTATCTCTTGGTCATGTACGTGTGCTACATGTCCCTACGTCCCAACAATTTGTTGACATCATGACCAAGGGCCTGTCTACCGCGTCTTTTGAGGAGTTCCGATCCAGTCTTTGCGTCGACCATGGTGCTGCTTCGACTGCAGGGGGTGTTGAGATGTAGATACATATGTGTATTTCTTGTACAACAAACCCTCCTCCTTCCATGTATAGTTGAGGACGTGGCTACCCTTTGTATTTATATATACGTGCATATTGCATCCGATCAATATATCGTGAGTTGCATAATCTTCTACAGCCCTCCCATGGTGGCAATGTCGCAGACTGACCAGATGACCGCTGATCTGGAGGCCGCCATCGCTGCGCTCCCCGGCAAGAAGCAGCGCCTGCAGGAGTCCTTCCACCGCCTGGTCGCATGCGCCCCGCCCCATGTCCAGCTCCCCTTCAATTAGGACGACACTGATGCCCATGTCTCCTCCCTTTCCCTCCGGTTCCACCAGATTCAGCAGCAGCCCCACCCCGGCGCTCCTGTCTCAACCCCCCACGACAACGAGTCCAAGCAGGAGGACCAGGAGATGGTTAGGTATGATGAAGACGCATCCTCAGTTCAAGAGATGAAGGAAGATAACAAGCAGAAATATACAGAGGACAAGAAGAGGAAGGTGAGCCTCCCACGTCAAGACACGGACAATGGCTTTGTGGCAGCGCCATGCCATAGGGCGGGAGGAACTCTTGATCAAGAGTTTCGGATTTCGACGCGGCTTAACCCCCCGTACGCCGATAATCCTATGCTTCAGCAGCCATACATGGGGGCGCTCCAGCCTGACGTGATGATTCCTGTGCTCGGGTGACAACAACCATACATGGCGTACCAACAGGAGTTTCCTTCCACGCCGATGAGTAACAATGTTCCTATGATGGTCCAGCAGCCGTACACGCCGTACTTCAAGCAAGAATTCTTTCCTGGTGTTTTCAGGCAACACCCGATGGGCATTGACCATGTACTCCAGAAGCAGCGTTACATGTCTGCACCATCAACCGTACTTCCCCCAACACTCCATGGCGCACCATGGGTACACATAAAGGATGGATGCACTGGATTTTCCAATCTCCCAAGAGTTGGGCACCGATGCTGTTCCCGATTCACTTTCTTCAAGAAAAAATACATTTGGTGAATATTTTACTACGCTCAAGAACCTTCAGAATGGAATCCAGAAGGACGTCAATCAAGTAACGATGGTGAATAAAACAACCAACTTTAAGAAGAAGGGCAAGTCGAAGGAAAAAGGTAAGTCCATGGGTCCCAAGAAGGGGAAGTCTAAGAAGACCGGTGCCATTGTTGATGCCGAGTGCTTCTTCTGCAAGGAGAAAGGTCACTGGAAGAGGAACTGTAAAAAGTATTTGCCAAAAAAGATGAAGTATGCAAAATCCATCCCGGCATGACTGTCATACATGGGCTTGATGTATTCCTTGCTAATTCATAGTGTAATTCTTTCTTGGTATTGGATATCAGTTTCTCATATTTGCAGCTCGATATAGGGAATATAGAGGCGTAAGTGTCTAGCTAAGGATGTAGTGATGATGCGTGTCAAAAACGGAGTAAAAGTTGACGTGCTTGTCATTGACGACCTACGTCTATATTTTTATTTAAGATTTATTTTAGAGCTTATATCTATTACTATGTTCCAGCCTCAGGCAAAAGCATTATTTCTGGATCATATTTGTTGCAAGGTGGTTAATCGTTTAAGTCCGAGAACAAGGATAGTCCATTTTATCAGTGCACATCAACTTACTGTAACAATCGTGATGAACTTATTTTTAACAATTAGGGTAACCATTGTTTGATGTAACAAGAATGCCGAAAATAATGAGAGCACAATGTTAGGGTAACAATGATGTTTTTAGGACCACTTATGAGATACTAAGAGATCATGTCATCAATATGTTGTTGATATGTTCTCATAGTATGTTAACATTTACTCGCGTCTTTGATCATGAGAACATCGTAGACCTGGATACCATATGGTTGATCTAAGGTCCTCGAAAGTTGCTCCATAATAGGGCAATCATAAAGGTGATTTTCGGGTAGACTGGAAAGTATGTCGTGGTGCTAGATATGGAAGACTAGGATTTGCCCCTCCAGAGATATTACGGTGTTCAGCATTGCCTAGCCAGGTATTGTGGTTAAGGAGTTGGTCACAACGATATTGGAATATGAAAACAAAAAAAAGAGTACCAACTGATTACGAGGATGATCTAGGAGTTGATCAGTTTGAACGTTGATCCCGCGAGTATGATGGATATAATCGTGATTAATAAATAATTGAGCTAATTAGTTTGTATGTATGTGACCTCAGACGATCGCGTCTATATGCATGTACGGTCGTGCTTCCCATCCCTTGCTTTCTGTTGTAGGACAGACGGGAGAATTACGGCTCTTTTTCCTTTCCGTTCTGATGGAACATTTTTTATGTTGGTCACTTACTCGTACGTCCCATTACCACTGCTCCACTGCAAAAATAAAATACAGGGAAAATAATGCTGCTACCTGGCGCATGCATGTAGTATTTGTACAACACATATGCACTGGTGCTCATGTCACCATGCAATGCACGCATGGATAACTAATGACCCTGTGCCCCTATTACCATACATTTTTTTAGAACATGGTACAGATGCAAGCGCTCATTATATACGTGCATACACTCATATCTATGAACATAGATGCAGAACCTACTCCCATGAGTACCTCCGAGATATTGAGCCGGCATATGATCTTGAGATTGACGAAGATACCACAAGCGCCTCATAGTTGTCGAGCACATCTCCTCTCACTGAAAATATATCCAAAAATAATGCGAGCACCGGGATTTGAACTCTGGTGGGCTGGGGATACCATCCTCCTTTTAACCACCCAACCGCATGTTGGTTCACATAACATTTACGACCGCATGCGTGAAATGAAAAATATTCTACGCCGAACACACTCCCCTGACGCAAAACCGTAACCTGTCCACCAACACATCTACAAGCCTCCTCCTCATACATGCAAAACAGCTGGCAGCGAGAAATCTTTTCACCGGCTCCCGCACCCTTGAGGTTGTAGTCGAGGTGCGGGGCCAACTTGGATGATGGTGCTAGGCTCAGGAGAGCAAGGGCCCATGGGAGAAGGAGCATGGGAGGATGAGTAATATACCTAGGGGCCCGTGCCAAACAGTTGACGATGATGGCAGGAGTGTTCCCCCTCACCGGCGCCCGCACCCTTGAGGTTGTAGTGGAGGTGCGAGAGAAACTTGGACGACAACACCGAGGCAGGGCCCGGGGCTGAGGGAGCATGGAAGGAAGAGCAATACAACTAAGAGCTCATACCAAACCCTTGACAATAACGGACGGCAGGGGAACTCCTCGCCATGGCCCACGCTCTTGAGGTTGTACTGGAGGTGCCAGAGCGACTTGGACGACATCGATAGGCTCAGGAGAGCCAGGGCCCGGGGGCGAGGGAGCATGGGAGGAAGAGAAATATAACCAAGGGCTCGAGCCAAACCCTTGACGATGACGGGCGGCAGGGGAGCCGCTCATGGTGGCCCACACCCTTGAGGTTGTACTAGTGGAAAACCACCCATTAGTCCCGGTTCGTAAGGGCCTTTAGTCCCGGTTCATGAATCGGGACTAATGGGTCGTTACTAATGCCACCACCCATTAGTCCCGGTTCAAACACGAACCGGGACCAATGAGCCTCCACGTGGCCCTGTGCACCGAGCCCAATCAGAGGGCCTTTGGTCCCGGTTGGTGGCTCCAACCGGGACCAAAAGTTTTTTTTTTACAAAAGTGGCTGCTTTAGGGGTTTTGGGGGTTATTTTTAGGTTGTTATTATAGCTAGCTAATAGAGAGAAGTGTCCTCTCTTATCTTTGTCCTTGGTTTATCAACGCTGCTACTATGTTCATTGCACCCGCAGATATAACATGCTCATGCATGCTTTGCATCATGCATCATCATATATGTATATAATAACAAGTCCTACTAATCATGCATCATCATACAACTTCTACTCGTTATTAATAATAAGTCATACGATCATCATCCTCATAGTCATCGAACCCAACCCTATATAATTGTTCTTAGCACATGATCATCAGTATCAGGTAGGACCTACACCCTTAAGGTAAAATAGCATAAAACAATATAGACCCTGACTCTCCATTATGAAGAATGGCGATCATCCTGTCTCCAATTCTTGCCCTTCGCTGCTTATTGCTTCCAAGAAGCTCCTTACGACTGTCCATACATTTTTTCCATTCTTTGATTGTTATGTCTACATTTCTTTTAGAAACCCGGTATGGACAGTTGAGATTCGTAGGACGACCTGGTCGTATGTTCAAAACATGAAGGCTACCATGCGTATACATCAGATGAGGCACACAATCATTCGGGATTATCTGTTGAAAAACATAGTAATAACTTCGTAGTTAGCACTGATGTACTAGTTTTAGAAGTGTGCAATAAGATGCACGGATGTTGTAATAGTAAAAAATAATCTTACCAGGGTATCTCCATGGTAGTTACTGTTGGGCAACGTTGCAGAAAACAAAAATTTTCCTACTCGTTTCACCAAGATCCATCTAGGAGTTCATCTAGCAACGAGTCATCGGATGCATCTACGTACCTTGTAGATCGCGAGCGGAAGCGTTCAAAGAACAGTGATGATGTAGTCGTACTCGACGTGATCCAAATCACCGATGACGAAGCGCCGAACGGACGGCACCTCCGCATTCAACACACGTACGGGACGGGAGACGTCTCCTCCTTCTTGATCCAGCAAGGGGGAAGGAGAGGTTGATGAAGATCCAGCAGCACGACGGCGTGGTGGTGGATGCAGGGCGTCACAGCAGCAGGGCTTTGCCAATACTACGAGGGAGAGACGTAATGGGGAGAGAGGGAGGCGCCAGGGGCTTGTCTGTCAAGTCCCTCCTCTCCCACACTATATATAGGGGTGCCAGGGGGGCGCCGGCCCTAGTAGATGGCATCTACTAGGGGGGGCGGCGGCCAAGGGGAGGTTTCCCTCCCCCCCAAGGCACCTAGGGGTGCCTTCCACCACTTGGACTCCTCCTTGGTGGAAACCCTAGGCGCATGGGCCTAGTAGGGGCTGGTGCCTTTGGCCCATCTAGGCCAAGGTGCACCCCCTACAGCCCATGTGGCCCCCCGGGACAGGTGGCCCCACCCGGTGGGCCCCCGGGACCCCTCTGGTGGTCCCGGTACAATACCGATAACCCCGAAACTTGTCCCGATGCCCGAAACTGCACTTCCTATATATAATTCTTTACCTCCGGACCATTCCGGAACTCCTCGTGACGTCCGGGATCTCATCCGGGACTCCGAACAACATTCGGGTTACTGCATATACATATCTTCACAACCCTAGCGTCACCGAACCTTAAGTGTGTAGACCCTACGGGTTCGGGAGACAAGCAGACATGACCGAGACGACTCTCCGCTCAATAACCAACAGCGGGATCTGGATACCCATGTTGGCTCCCACATGCTCCACGATGATCTCATCGGATGAACCACGATGTCGAGGATTCAATCAACCCCGTATGCAATTCGCTTTGTCAATCGATATGTTACTTGCCCGAGATTCGATCGTCGGTATCCCAATACCTCGTTCAATCTCGTTACCGGCAAGTCACTTTACTCGTACCGTAATGCATGATCCCTTGACCAGACACTTGGTCACTCTGAGCTCATTATGATGATGCATTATCGAGTGGGCCCAGTGATACCTCTCCGTCATACGGAGTGACAAATCCCAGTCTTGATCCATGTCAACCCAACAGACACTTTCGGAGATACCCGTAGTCTACCTTTATAGTCACCCAGTTACGTTGTGACGTTTGGTATACCCAAAGCACTCCTACGATATCCGGGAGTTACACGATCTCATGGTCTAAGGAAAAGATACTTTGACATTGGAAAACTCTAGCAAACGAACTATACGATCTTGTGCTATGTTTAGGATTGGGTCTTGTCCATCACATCATTCTCCTAATGATGTGATCCCGTTATCAATGACATCCAATGTCCATAGTCAGGAAACCATGACTATCTATTGATCAATGAGCTAGTCAACTAGAGGCTTACTAGGGACATGTTGGTGTCTGTTATTCACACATGTATTATGATTTCTGGATAACACAATTATAGCATGAATGAAGACAATTATCATGATCAAGGAAATATAATAATAATGCTTTTATTATTGCCTCTAGGGCATATTTCCAACAGTATCCCACTTGCACTAGAGTCAATAATCTAGTTACATTGTGATGAATCGAACACCCATGGAATTCTGGTGTTGATCATGTTTTGCTCTAGGGAGAGGTTTAGTCAACGGATCCGCTACATTCAGGTCTGTATGTACTTTAAAAATCTCTATGTCTCCATCTTGAATATTTTCACGAATGGAGTTGAAGCGACGCTTGATGTGCCTTGTCTTCTTGTGAAACCTGGGCTCCTTGGCAAGTGCAATGGCTCCAGTGTTGTCACAGAAGAGCTTGATCGGCCCCGACGCATTGGGTATGACTCCTAGGTCGGTGACGAACTCCTTCACCCATATTGCTTCATGTGCTGCCTCCGAGGCCGCCATGTATTCCGCTTCACATGTAGATCCCGCCACGACGCTTTGCTTGCAACTGCACCAGCTTACTGCCCCACCATTCAAAATATACATGTATCCGGTTTGTGACTTAGAGTCATCCAGATCTGTGTCGAAGCTAGCGTCGACGTAACCCTTTACGACGAGCTCTTCGTCACCTCCATAAACGAGAAACATTTCCTTAGTCCTTTTCAGGTACTTCAGGATATTCTTGACCGCTGTCCAGTGCTCCTTGCCTGGATTACTTTGGTACCTTCCTACCAAACTTACGGCAAGGTTTACATCAGGTCTGGTACGCAGCATGGCATACATAATAGAACCTATGGCTGATGCATAGGGGATGACGCTCATCTCTTCTATATCTTCTGCCGTGGTCGGACATTGAGCTGAGCTCAATTTCATACCTTGTAACACAGGCAAGAACCCCTTCTTGGATTGATCCATATTGAACTTCTTCAATATCTTATCAAGGTATGTGCTTTGTGAAAGACCTATGAGGCGTCTCGATCTATCTCTATAGATTTTGATGCCTAATATATAAGCAGCTTCTCCAAGGTCCTTCATTGAAAAACTCTTATTCAAATAGGCCTTGATGCTGTCCAAGAGTTCTATATCATTTCCCATCAAAAGTATGTCATCTACATATAGTATGAGAAATGCTACAGAGCTCCCACTCACTTTCTTGTAAACACAGGCTTCTCCATAAGTCTGTGTAAACCCAAACGCTTTGATCATCTCATCAAAGAGAATGTTCCAACTCCGAGATGCTTGCACCAGCCCATAAATCGAGCGTTGGAGCTTGCACACCTTGTCAGCATTCTTAGGATCGACAAAACCTTCCGGCTGCATCATATACAATTCTTCCTTAAGGAAACCATTAAGGAATGCCGTTTTGACGTCCATTTGCCATATTTCATAATCGTAGAATGCGGCAATTGCTAACATGATTCGGACGGACTTTAGCTTCGCTACCGGTGAGAAAGTCTCATCGTAGTCAACCCCTTGAACTTGTCGATAACCCTTAGCGACAAGCCGAGCTTTATAGATGGTCACATTACCATCCGCGTCTGTCTTCCTCTTAAAGATCCATTTATTTTCTATGGCCCGCCGCTCAACGGGCAAGTCAGTCAAAGTCCATACTTCGTTTTCATACATGGATCCTATCTCGGATTTCATGGCTTCTAGCCATTTGTCGGAATCCGGGCCCGCCATCGCTTCTTCATAGTTCGAAGGTTCACTATTGTCTAACAACATGATTTCCAAGACAGGGTTGCCGTACCACTCTGGTGCGGAACGTGTCCTTGTGGACCTTCGAATTTCAGTAGGAGCTTGATCAGAAGTATCTTGATCATCTTCCTCTCTAGTCGGTGCTGGCACCTCAGGAACATTTTCTTGAGTTGCGCCATTTTCCGGTTCAAGAGGTAATACTTCATCAAGCTCTACTTTCCTCCCACTTACTTCTTTTGAGAGAAACTCTTTCTCTAGAAAGGACCCATTATTGGCAACAAAGATCTTGCCTTCGGATCTGAGGTAGAAGGTGTACCCAATAGTTTCCTTTGGGTATCCTATGAAGACGCATTTTTCCGATTTGGGTTCGAGCTTTTCAGGTTGAAGTTTCTTGACATAAGCATCGCATCCCCAAACTTTTACAAACGACAGCTTAGGTTTCTTCCCGAACCATAATTCATACGGTGTCGTCTCAACGGATTTCGACGGAGCCCTATTTAAAGTGAATGCAGCAGTCTCTAAAGCATAGCCCCAAAAAGATAGCGGTAAATCAGTAAGAGACATCATAGATCGCACCATATCTAATAGAGTGCGATTACGATGTTCGGACACACCATTACGCCGAGGTGTTCCGGGCGGCGTGAGTTGTGAAACTATTCCACATTTTCTTAAGTATGTACCAAATTCATGACTCAAGTATTCTCCTCCACGATCTGATCGTAGAAACTTGATTTTCCTGTCACGTTGATTTTCAACCTCACTCTGAAATTCCTTGAACTTTTCAAAGGTTTCAGACTTGTGTTTCATTAAGTAGATATACCCATATCTACTTAAATCATCAGTGAGTGTGAGAATATAACGATAGCCACCGCGAGCCTCAACACTCATTGGACCGCACACATCAGTATGTATGATTTCCAATAAGTTGGTTGCTTGCTCCATTGTTCCTGAGAACGGAGTCTTGGTCATCTTACCCATGAGGCATGGTTCGCATGTGTCAAATGATTCATAATCAAGAGACTCTAAAAGTCCATCTGCCTGGAGCTTCTTCATGCATTTGACACCTATGTGACCAAGGCGGCAGTGCCACAAGTATGTGGGACTATCATTATCAACCTTACATCTTTTGGTACTCACATTATGAACATGTGTAGTATCACGTTCGAGGTTCATAAAGAATAAACCATTCACCATAGGAGCATGACCATAAAACATATCTCTCATATAAATAGAACAACCATTATTCTCGGATTTAAATGAGTAGCCATCTCGAATTACACGAGATCCCGATACAATGTTCATGCTCAAAGCTGGCACTAAATAACAATTATTAAGGTTTAAAACTAATCCCGAAGGTAGATATAGAGGTAGCGTGCCGACGGCGATCACATTGACCTTGGAACCATTCCCGACGCGCATTGTCACCTCGTCCTTTGCCAGTTTCCGCTTATTCCGCAGCCCCTGTTTTGAGTTACAAATGTGAGCAACTGCACCAGTATCAAATACCCAGGAGCTACTACGGACACTAGTAAGGTACACATCAATTACATGTATATCACATATACCTTTTGTTTTGCCGGCCTTCTTGTCTGCTAAGTATTTAGGGCAGTTTCGCTTCCAGTGACTGCTTCTCTTGGAATAAAAGCACTCAGTCTCGGGCTTGGGTCCATTCTTTGGCTTCTTCCCGGCAGCTTGCTTGCCGGGCGCGGCAACCTCCTTGCCGTCCTTCTTGAAGTTCTTTTTACCCTTGCCTTTCTTGAACTTAGTGGTTTTATTGACCATCAACACTTGATGTTCCTTCTTGACTTCTACCTCTGCTGATTTCAGCATAGCAAATACTTCAGGAATGGTCTTTTCCATCCCCTGCATATTGAAGTTCATCACAAAGCTCTTGTAGCTTGGTGGAAGCGACTGGAGGATTCTGTCAATGACCGCATCATCCGGGAGATTAACTCCCAGCTGAGTCAAGCGGTTATGTAACCCAGACATAGTGAGTATGTGCTCACTAACAGAACTGTTTTCCTCCATCTTACAGCTGAAGAATTTGTCGGAGACTTCATATCTCTCGACCCAGGCATGAGCTTGGAAAACCATTTTCAGCTCTTCGAACATCTCATATGCTCCATGTCTCTCAAAACGTTTTTGGAGCCCCGGCTCTAGGCTGTAAAGCATGCCGCACTGAACGAGGGAGTAGTCATCGGAACGTGCCTGCCAAGCGTTCATAACATCTTGTTCTGCAGGGAGAACGGGTGCGTCACCAAGCGGTGCTTGTAGGACATAATCTTTCTTGGCAGCTATGAGGATGATCCTCAGGTTCCGGACCCAGTCCGTATAGTTGCTGCCATCGTCTTTCAGCTTAGTTTTCTCTAGGAACGCGTTGAAGTTGAGGACTACGTTGGCCATTTGATCTACAAGACATATTGTAAAATATTTAGACTAAGTTCATGATAATTAAGTTCATCTAATCAAATTAATAATGAACTCCCACTTAGATTAGACATCCCTCTAGTCATCTAAGTATTGCATGATCCGAGTTAATTAGACCGTGTCCGATCATCACGTGAGACGGACTAGTCAACATCGGTGAACATCTTCATGTTGATCGTATCTTCTATACGACTCATGCTCGACCTTTCGGTCTTCTGTGTTCAGAGGCCATGTCTGTACATGCTAGGCTCGTCAAGTCAACCTAAGTTTTTGCATGTGTAAATCTGTCTTACACCCGTTGTATGTGAACGTCTGAATAAAACACCCGATCATCACGTGGTGTTTTGAAACAGCAAACTGTCGCAACGGTGCACAGTTAGGGGGAACACTTCTTGAAATTAGTATGAGGGATCATCTTATTTACTACGTCGTTCTAAGTAAACAAGATGCAAAACATGATAAACATCACATGCAATCAAATAATAAACGTGACATGATATGGCCAATATCACATAGCTCCTTTGATCTCCATCTTGGGGCTCCATGATCATCTTGTCACAGGCTTGACACCATGATCTCCATCATCATGATCTCCATCATCGTGTCTCCATGAAGTTGCTCGCCAACTATTACTTCTACTACTATGGCTAACATGTTTAGCAATAAAGTAAAGTAATTTACATGGCGTTTCTCAATGACACGCAGGTCATATAAAAGAATAAAGACAACTCCTATGGCTCCTGCCAGTTGTCATACTCATCGACATGCAAGTCGTGATTCCTATTACAATAGCATGAACATCTCATACATCACATATAGATCATTCATCATTCATCACAACTTTGGCCATATCATATCACAAACCACTTGCTGCAAAAACAAGTTAGACGTCCTCTAATTGTTGTTGCAAGTTTTACGTGGCTGAATTAGGGTACTAGCGAGAACGTCTTCTTACCTACGTTAAAGCCACAACGTGATTTGTCAACTTCTATTTACCCTTCATAAGGACCCTGTTCATCGAATCCGCTCCAACTAAAGTAGGAGAGACAGACACCCGCCAGCCACCTTATGCAACTAGTGCATGTTAGTCGGTGGAACCGGTCTCACGTAAGCGTACGTGTAAGGTTGGTCCGGGCCGCTTCATCCCACAATACCGCTGAAGCAAGAAAAGACTAGTAACGGCAAGAAAGTTGACAAATCCACGCCCACAACTAATTGTGTTCTACTCGTGCAAGAAGAACTACGCATAGACCTAGCTCATGATGCCACTGTTGGGCAACGTTGCAGAAAACAAAAATTTTCCTACTCGTTTCACCAAGATCCATCTAGGAGTTCATCTAGCAACGAGTCATCGGATGCATCTACGTACCTTGTAGATCGCGAGCGGAAGCGTTCAAAGAACGGTGATGATGTAGTCGTACTCGACGTGATCCAAATCACCGATGACCAAGCGCCGAACGGACGGCAACTCCGCGTTCAACACACGTACGGGACGGGAGACATCTCCTCCTTCTTGATCCAGCAAGGGGGAAGGAGAGGTTGATGAAGATCCAGCAGCACGACGGCGTGGTGGTGGATGCAGGGCGTCACAGCAGCAGGGCTTTGCCAATACTACGAGGGAGAGACGTAACGGGGAGAGAGGGAGGCGCCAGGGGCTGGTCTGTCAAGTCCCTCCTCTCCCCCACTATATATAGGGGTGCCAGGGGGGCGCCGTCCCTAGTAGATGGCATCTACTAGTGGGGGCGGCGGCCAAGGGGAGGTTTCCCTCCCCCCCAAGGCACCTAGGGGTGCCTTCCACCACTTGGACTCCTTCTTGGTGGAAACCCTAGGCGCATGGGCCTAGTAGGGGCTGGTGCCTTTGGCCCATCTAGGCCAAGGCGCACCCCCTACAGCCCATGTGGCCCCCTGGGACAGGTGGCCCCACCCGTTGGGCCCCCGGGACCCCTCCGGTGGTCCCGGTACAATACCGATAACCCCAAAACTTGTCCCGATGCTCGAAACTGCACTTCCTATATATAATTCTTTACCTCCGGACCATTCCGGAACTTCTCGTGACGTCTGGGATCTCATCCGGGACTCCGAACAACATTCGGGTTACTGCATATACATATCTTCACAACCCTAGCGTCACCGAACCTTAAGTGTGTAGACCCTACGGGTTCGGGAGACAAGCAGACATGACCGAGACGACTCTCCGCTCAATAACCAACAGCGGGATCTGGATACCCATGTTGGCTCCCACATGCTCCACGATGATCTCATCGGATGAACCACGATGTCGAGGATTCAATCAACCCCGTATGCAATTCCCTTTGTCAATCGATATGTTACTTGCCCGAGATTCGATCGTCGGTATCCCAATACCTCGTTCAATCTCGTTACCGGCAAGTCACTTTACTCGTACCGTAATGCATGATCCCGTGACCAGACACTTGGTCACTCTGAGCTCATTATGATGATGCATTACCGAGTGGGCCCAGTGATACCTCTCCGTCATACGGAGTGACAAATCCCAGTCTTGATCCATGTCAACCCAACAGACACTTTCGGAGATACCCGTAGTCTACCTTTATAGTCACCCAGTTACGTTGTGACGTTTGGTATACCCAAAGCACTCCTACGATATCCGGGAGTTACACGATCTCATGGTCTAAGGAAAAGATACTTTGACATTGGAAAACTCTAGCAAACGAACTATACGATCTTGTGCTATGTTTAGGATTGGGTCTTGTCCATCACATCATTCTCCTAATGATGTGATCCCGTTATCAATGACATCCAATGTCCATAGTCAGGAAACCATGACTATCTATTGATCAACGAGCTAGTCAACTAGAGGCTTACTAGGGACATGTTGGTGTCTGTTATTCACACATGTATTACGATTTCCGGATAACACAATTATAGCATGAATAAAGACAATTATCATGATCAAGGAAATATAATAATAATGCTTTTATTATTGCCTCTAGGGCATATTTCCAACAGTTACCGTAGTTCAACACGTGCACTAGTGGCACGTATTGACCATAATGTTGAGGAGGTTGATTGTAGATATTATAATTCTCAAGATCAGTACAAAATCCGACCAGATGATTTTTCTCCTGATAAGTTAATTCGGAGCCTTCGGTGTAGTACGTTCTGTCTACCATCTTCCGCACATTCTTTGAAGAATGAAAATAAGCTGTCAATGGAGATAAGTTGTCAACTATATATTTTCAAATAAACAATATAAATTACTTAATAACTATGTTTAGCTCACATGAGGGAAGAACTGGAGGTGTATCCACAAGGACCCAAATTGAAGGTGAGTCTTGCTTGATTGTAGGATCACCAAGATCCATGGTGACAAGCATACCCTCATCAAGACCATACATCGTGCAAAATGCATCCCAATTTTTTGCAACCAAAATGGGTTACACTCTGAGCATTGTACAGCTTTACTTGAAAATCCACACCATGATGGGTACTTAGGATAATTTTTTTGGTTTCGAAACTTTCATGGTCTTCAAAACCCATCCTCTCCAAGACATAGCGTCTTGCAAAGCATGGGATAAACTAGTCGAATTGGAAAAGATGAAAAATACACGTTAAAATAGTTGAAGTCGTGCTTAATTACGAAAAAAACTATTGTCGTCGTTGCGTACTGTATGAACATCGCAGGTCTCCTCGAGCTTAATGCTGAAACGCCGATCTTCGTCCAGCTCAATGAACCTGTCGCACATACCTCGGTCGTCGTGGCACGAGTCGCACTCCCCCGGGCGGTTTTCGTCGTCCGATGAGTATGACATTTCCAGCCTACGTTCATAATTCAAATATTAAACTAGATCATTATTATTAATCACGGGTTGACTATCGATGATCGATGTACGTACGTAGCTCCTCTTTCATTCCCGAATGCATTATTATACCAAATTGTGTAGCACACGGGAATGAAGGAGAACTTATCCAATATGAGCATTCAATAAGCAAAACCAAATCATAAAATAAGCAAAACCAAATCATAAAATAAAGTATAGTATTCAAATTAGCATGCATTCAATAATTGTAAGCAAAAGTACATCATCTCTTGGTGTCCGTACATCGTCGAACATTATCACTAATACAACTACAACCGTAGCGCCCGACGGGTATCGACGCGGGCCGTGGACACCCAAAGATAAGGAACCATCACAGGATCATAGCTCCAGTGAGATCCCTGAAGAACCTGCCAGGTATTGTCGAACCTCCCCTCCAATGCAACCATGTAGCGACGGATGTGCTCGTCCTCCTCGCTGACACGGTGACGTACCACCTCCGCAGTGTCCGGATGCCTCACCACCGTCACTGGCCCACGTGACCGCCACCAAACAAGGATCGGGTAAACAACGGGCTGCCTCCTCACCAACCTACGTCCCCCGGAAGGTAGCACCTCCCAATACCAACCCGGCGGAGCCCAGTCCCGAAAATGGCCCTGATCAAGCAGGCCTCCACCACCGAGTCGACGACGACGAGGATGCGGGATAGGCATCGCCGACGTCGACGCGGGAACTACTTCTATATATTGTTAAATAAAAGTAGTTTTATTAATTAAATCAACTATCTAGTTCAACTACTAAGCACTTACTATAAATAAATAAGTAGTACTTACTAAAAACCAACTACTTCATTATATAGTAAAATAAATTAGTTTATTAAATCAACTAGCTAGTTCAACTATATATAAACTACTTCTTATTTTTTTTCCTTTTTCTAAATACTATGAACAAAAAAATCATTAAAATTCTATGAACAAAATTAATTACACAGTCTAAATATCACCCAAAAAAATCTATTAACAATAATATCACCAAACATGCAT